>NW_026942190.1:0-300000 GCF_024139115.2 Armigeres subalbatus
AAATTACAGGACGTCGGTAAAACATTAACATTTCTTTCGGTAAAAATTTATTGATTTTACGGATCGATCAGTAAAAGTAGAAAGAGGATTTTTTTTTGAAAAGAGAAACAGAATGTAAAAAGGAAGACAAAACAAAATTGTAATATTTAAGAAATCATGATTTACTTTTTGCCCTTCAAACATCAATTGGAATTATGTACCTATTCTTATTTTCGATTTTTTTTTATTTTACTGCCTCATTTTCAATTTGTTTTCACTGAAAGTTTTTCCTCCATCAGTTTAATTGATTATTTATTTGCAGTCTTGTTGCAGTCTCAAGCATACTGATGCCATATGCAATTTTTGAACGATGCTTTTCTTGTTATACTGGCGGTCAACAAAACTATATTCATCCGTGGACTTCACGACTAGAATGGATTCTAGCAGAACACATGCCGAACCGTGAAGTCTAACTGCAAAATAGTTTGTTTGGACAAAATAACTTGTGAACGCCGGCACAAAAAGAATTGCATCGTTTAAAACGATATGAGACCACTAATGCTTATCTCATCACATTCAAATGATTGAAAAAAAAATGGCGTCTGTTTCTTTTCTATTTAGTTTCAATTGTTTGTTAACAGTTGTCTCCGGTAATTTTTTTAAAGTATATTTGATGAAATGTTCGATAAAGTTACATGTTTTACTGTCAGTACCAGTATTTTATCACCGAACAGCCTATAAACTAATGAATTGCCGAAAGAGTCAGTAATTTCTTCACGGTGTACAGCAATATTTTTTCCATTTACTGAGTTATCGGTAAAAATATCAAATTTTGACAGTAGTTTTACAATTATCTCAGTAAAATCATGATTTACCGAACTAAAACTGTAAAAATAATTACCGAACAGCGAAGTCCTTGCTTAGTGTGTATTTTGATGTTTGGGAAGTAAACCGGTTTTGGCCACCTTAGTGCCTAATTTGGCCAACCGTGAAAAACGCATATTTTTCAAAAAATATCGGTCAATTTCAACAGCGAAGAATGATAAAGGATGTATCTTCTGCTAGAACCCCTCGAAAATTGCTTTATTTTTGGCGAGAAACAAGCCAAATTAGGAACATGGCTAAAACTGGTACAGTTACCCTACCTTTATTCATCGTAAGACTGGCCCGAATTTTGACTAGAGAGAATGGAATCCTATCAACCATGAACGAATGGATTGTGTACGGACGCGGAGGTAAAGAACGAAATACAACTGTTCTTTGACAGTGAACTTGTAAGCAGGGCCATACTATACCATCACAGAAAGGATAATTCCTTTAAGCTGATTCAAATGTTTTGAACCTGAAGTTTATTTTTTCAAGATCATACAGCAGGCTTTTAATAGTGGTTCACATACCAATTTCATGTACCGTAATCCGGGAGAACATTGATCATTTTTTGTTTTGTAAATATTTCCTCCGTAAGTGAAATCATGGCTTTTTCAGATTTTTAAAACGAGTACTGCTACATGTAGAACTTATAGGGCTGTTATTAAATTATATTAATAAAAGAGAAAAACGTCTCTCAAAGCGATTTGATGTAGATGAAACAATAGAAGAACTAACTGAACTAAATTAAGATAAAATCGTACTTTTTATAGCAGGCTCGGAGACCCATAGTGTTATATACCAATCAACTAAGTTAGATGAACTGAGCAAATGTCTTTCTACTGTGTGTATGTTTGTGTACGTATATGTATGTGTGTAGTAATCCTTACCCGATATTCTCGTAACGAGTTGCTTTGATTTTTCAAACTACCGGCCATTTATTTTAAAAGTTATGAAGAAAATGGTAAAATCTTCTAACTAATCTACTAATCAGGAAACCTAGTGTTGGTGATGAAGTGTCGCGAGTAAGTTTACAAAAGGGCTGAAAACTTTTTTTTTCAGTTTTCAAAAATTAAATTTGAAATGTCTGGAAAACGGTAATACTTAGGAAGAAAATATATACTAGCTTTTTTGTTCAAAATTGACTCAGGAATAAAAAAATCGACGTCAAATCTCGCATAACATATGATTACGGCTTATAAACCAAAACCATGATTTTTCATTTTCTAGCATAAACGATTGCTTTGTAAATGATTCTTTATCGTAGGTAAAACTCCGTACTTAATATCTCTTAAGAAACACATTTATTGGTATTTTGAGTGAACGTCTCATGAACAATTTGCACCATAGTGGTTTTTAAGTCCTTTGTTGGTGCCCTTAACTACCATGCGGAATGTTTGCTTTGGTTTTTAGGCCGTTCACTTTATATTGTTTATTGTTATTGTTTTCATTGCTTCAAGTTATTTCAAAATGTATATTCTTACTAGGTTTTTAATATATCGCATAGCAGAACTACTCTGGCCTGGCTAACAAATCTAAACAAATCCGATGGTGTTACTTAGCTTTGAGCAAACGGCTTAAAACCAGACGTGTTGCCGGTAATGTGAGTAAACGGCGCGACTTTTTGTTTTAGCTGAAATTTTGAAGATTTCGAATAGTTTTCAATTAATCTTTATCTACTGTTATAATATAACCATTT
Organism: Armigeres subalbatus; assembly: GCF_024139115.2. NCBI lineage: Eukaryota > Metazoa > Arthropoda > Insecta > Diptera > Culicidae > Armigeres > Armigeres subalbatus. The sequence continues at coordinate 2,546 of NW_026942190.1, forward strand.
ACGTATGGCATTGACATGGTTTTTGCAATGAAATGAGCTTCTACTTTAATAAATGAATTAAATTACTCATAGAAAACTTGAACCTCATTTTTCTCGGTTCAGCATTGTTGGTTTTTCGGCCCTAATCATATGTTGCTCGAGAAATGTATATGGTTTCTTAGAAATAGTCTATATTTCAAAAATTAGCCAAAAATGCCTTCTCCTAATTTTTTTTTATTTTAGACTTCTCCATCAATCTGATGTTGTTGAAATGTAATATTTTCGCCATAAAGCCCTTTTAGTTCTATATAAATCGTTCTCAGACAGTTTTTTCGTACAATGAACGGCTCAGAGTTACAATTTTATAAATTAGGTTACTCGAAAACACATACGACCTTTTAAAAATTACTCGAGGTCGAATTTTTATGAAATTAGTAGAAATTGGTCAGTCTGTTGTGCTGAAAATATGTTCAATATTCGTTCAAAATCAATGCTAAAAATTCGTTATTTTCGTGTTATTCTGCGTGGAATCCGTTTAGGGTCGATATTCACGTAGCGGTTTCTTACGCTGCGTGTACGCCGCGTTCACGCAAAGTACCCGGCATCAAATAGAGTAATGCACACGTAAACGTGTGCACGACTACATTTGATGCTGGCAATTTGCGTGGACGCGGCATGCTCTGGCAACTTGAAAAATGCTACGAGGGCAAATATTTTAAGTCAATAACGGTGCCGGCCACGTCCTTATGGTGTTAGGGATTAGGAAGGATTTTTAGTCCGACTCTCGTTGCTACTAGAGACCGAGTATACCTCTGCATCTCCACGATTGTCTTGGGATAGGATATCGTTTTAGTTACAAAGGACGATTTATCTGGATTCACTTCGGTAAGCGATGCGATCTATGGGATGGGATAAAACACTAATTAACTACTTTTGCTGTCTCGCGACGAGAAAAAACACACATAAGGTGGCATAAGCAAACTGAGGAGGATAGTTGTAGAGCGAGTTGTAGAACCGTAACGACGCGCAATACTAACACACAATCCTCCAAACACCAACTTATTACCTTCCCTGTATCGCGATGAGAAAAACAAGTTAAATTATGCACGCCCGGTGGGATATGCAAACTGTGAAGAATCGCGTTTTGAGCGACCGAATCGACGTGCAGCACTCAGTACTTACTTGCCCGATAACTACTGCAAGCTATAGAAGATCGCACTTGTCTCAACCGGATCAAAGCGCAATACAAGCGCATTATCCGCCGAATATCAAAAAGCTATTTTTTGCTCTGGCTCGCGGCGAATAACACACGCACTGCACTTACTTTCTCGATGGCTACTGCAAGCTATAGAAGATCGCACTTGTCTCAACCGGATCAAAGCGCAATACAAGCGCATTATCCGCCGAATATCAAACAGATCACACTAGGCCGCATTACGCCTGATGTGTATGAACGCTCCATTCTATGTTGCCTCAAACATCTTCGGCATATTCGAAGTTTATTATTATTGTCTTTATTAACGAGGTATTCGGCAGAGTATTCGAGGTTCACGAACTGCGCCCACCTTGTCTCGTTGTATATATGCCGTATTCTCAGTCGTGCCTGTAGAATCATCGATCTACAATGTCTAAGATTTGACGCGGGTGCTGACTAATCCCTTTCCTTGACGCGATGCTCTTGGTAAAAGCCGTTTTATTTTCGAGGGTTAACTGCAAGACTGGACTGGTATCTTCCGCAATCGACAAAATCCTCTCAGAAAATGTGATTAGGTTCATCTTTGTCCGTATTCTACTATATCTTGCCGAATCATGTTGTGAGCTCCTGCATTAGCGTTACGTTCTTCTTCTTCATCATTGGCATTTCATCCCCCACTGGGACATTGCCGCCTCGCTGCTTAGTGTTCATATTAAGAACTACCACAGTTATTTACTGCGAGGTTTCTAAGCCAAGTCACCATTTTGCCTTTCTCGCACACCAAGGTGTAACGAAAAGGCTATATATTCACTTCCAAGACGATGTTGTGATAGAAGGTCCGGAGACCCATAGTGTGATATACCAATCGACTCAGCTCGACGAATTAAGATGATGTATGTCTTTTTTTTTTCTTCCTAAGCAATGGAGGGGGAATCTGCTCAACAGACATCCTGGGTTGTCCAGGAAGTGTGGGGTTAGGGACTACCTCCAACAGCAAACGAGGGAGGCAGGACCGACCCGCTAAACCGTTTCCATTGCCGCCAAGCCCATAGCCCCTTCGGTACAACCAGAAAGTAATGCTTCAAAGGAGGGCCAGTGCACAACGCACCCTCGAGGTTAGCTGCGTATCCTTGCAGCATCGAACATCGTGACTCGCTTTTTTAGAAGAACACCATGGTATCGGGCCAGCGCATTGTCACACCGACCATCCCACCTTGACGCTCCCTAACTTGACTACCTTGGAGGCATCCGCTGCAGATAGCCGAACCAATGCATCCTGTGTCCCTGCCGGACCTTTCCGTAGCCTAACGGCTGCGGTGGGCGTCTCCACTTCATACTGTCGCCGTAGTGCCGTGACGAGCTCTTTGACTTCGGTGATCTCGTCCAAGTCTTTAACCCTTAGATTCACCTCCGTCGTGAGTGCCCTCACCTTGACCGTCTCGCCTAGGACTTCCTCCGCCAACTTCGGCGGCGCCCTTTTGCGAGACGCCACGCTTCAGCTCGAGGATCATCTCGCCCATCCGGGCACGTCTTATTCGACGTACGTTGGCGCCGAGTTCACCGAGCTTGACGTCACTCCTCATCGCCTTCAAGACGTCCGAGTACTTAGCCTCGTCCGTCTTGATGCCTAGGGCATCGCCCCTGGAGCGATTGGCGCCTACCCTAGACTTCTTGCTACCCTCATTCGCCTGGGCCTTTTTTTCGGCCCTTGACGTCTTCGGTTTCCTCTTGTTCTTGACCAGGGTCCAGGAGGCGTCATCCCCCTCTATTTCCCTGGTCTGGGGCGGCTGAGAGTTCTCAGCCTGCCGTAACCCCTTACCACCGTCTTTCCTGGGTGGACGGACCTTTATAGGTCCTGATCCCCCGGTTTGGGAGGTACCTGGCCGGGGTTCAGCTTCCCAGCCCCACTACCATTGTTCGGGGTAGTAACCCTCCGCTTTTTGGAGCGGTCCCCAGGGAGATCATCGCCTGGAGACTGTCTCCCCCGTTTTTGTGTCTGCTACGTTGGAGCAGTGACCCCCGACGTGCCTGCGAATGCTTGAGCCTCAGTCTGGGTAGACTTTGGCACCACCGTCTTCGCTGGCGCGCCCTCGGTCGATTTGACCTTGCCCGAGTCCGCGAATCCTTGGGCCTCAGTCTGGGTAGACCTCGACTCCACGGATTTCACGGGTTTACACTTGGCCGTCCTGACCGCTATCTCCAGCTTGGCGTCCAACATCGACTTTCGAAGTTTCAGCTAGCTCCTCTTGAGGTCCTTACTGATATTATGCTTCGATGACGCAAAGTCGATGATGGCGTCCAGCTGTTCCGTCGCCACCTCGAAGGCCGAAAGCCCATCGCGTTTGCGGTTCATCGCCTTCACAAGCCATGTGCCGTCTATAACCTCTACCGGCGTAATCTGGTTGATGGTTAAGTGACCCACGCTGGCGCTGCGCACCGAGCTGCCGACTATTGCTTCTGGCCACCTCTTGCGAAGAGGTTGTCGCCTACACTACTACCACTAATTGAAGAATTGACGTATATCATGAGGCTCATATGCACGATCTAATCCGAAAATTGTCTAGACCGGCACCGGGAATCCAACCCAGCCACATGGTCTTGCTTTGTAGGCGCGCATCTTATCGCACGGCTAAGGAGCGAGCGTTACGTTCTACACATAATATTTACGTTCCCGGCGTAAGTTGTAGAGTTCTGCACAGTTCTGATAACCATCTGCGATGAAGCTTCGATACGCCGATGGGCTTCGATGTCATGGCCTTCGAAAAAAAGAAATCATCGTCCCGTTGGCGGTGGTAAAGCATCGTTCTTCATACAATTTCTGTGTGGAATCATGTTCTCTTCATCTCTATACACACATTTATGTCAGTGGTCAGTTGCTATCGCATCCTCAGCCCACGTGACTCAATGAATCCCCCTCTTCGTCATATGATTGGTTGTCCTCGATGTCATCGTCGATCTTGTCTTATTGTTAGCTATCTTACAGATTATCTTCATGTTCCTTACCTTTTGGATCCTTGTCTGACGTACCCTATTTCTGTAACAAACCTTTCACCTTAGTTAACCGATCGGTTACTCTCGCCCCTGGTACTGGACAACTTCATACTTCCGCAATTGCTTCCATTACCTCGAACTTCTTCATGAACTTGCGTTGTTTAGTTTTTTTTCCGTTGAATGCATCCGTTTGTTCTACTTTTGTAGATGATGAATCTCCAGTAGGCCGCCAATACCATGCAGAAAGGGCTACTTTTATGATGCCAGAATGCAGCATTTAACCAGAAATTAATATCAATATTTCTGATTACCATCAGTTTCAAGTTCTTATGTTTATTGTGTGCATGATGGTTCAATAAACCTGCGTATTGAAAGTAATTTGTTTGATGTGAACTCAACTGAAGCACAATAAATAAGCATCTGAAGTATTTGATTATTCGTAAAAAATGGTGAAATAAACAACATTTTTCGCATCGATAATCAAGTATCGATCGAACCTTAACACCTCCGCGAATGAAACTGTGATTGCCGGTTGTGTTTGACTACATAGATCACTAATAGACAGGTCAAGGCGAACGCAATGCGACAGGGGTTTTTGAGTTCGGCTAAAGATTGGTAGGCGGTAAAGAGCTGACCATATCTGTGTGGAAATTGGCGAGATGCTATCCGGATACATGCAGATTATTCCTGGTGTCCACCAAGCAAGCAAACAACCAACTAACGTGGTGGAGTTAATCAAGCGAATGATGATGTCTGCTCTGGGTGTCGATGATGTATTTGGTAATCCAATCAGAAACTTGTTTGCAATTTAGTACGAATTAATTAGAGATGATGATGCTATGACCTTTATGCGGAACTTATTTTAGAGATATTTGATTGGTTTTCCTAATCGAAAATATACGTTTCACTGGGTTTTGTTTGATAAGATATAAATTTAAAATCTTACAATAGAAATCTACTTTTATAATGAAAATAGATAAATCTAAAAGTAAAATTACAAATAAATGGGAGATAAACAATAATATAGCTCTAAATATAAAAGGAAATAATAACAATGAGCCACCATCGCTCGCTGGACTGAATAATTCAAGCGCAAATGTGTGAATCACAAGAAAATAATGAAACTTAACCGAGCCGAAACAGTGCTCATTCTAAAACACTTTGAGTGTCAGACATTCTAGGTTCACGTATTTCAGAGCGGAAGTATAAATGCTCCAGCGAAAAAGCGAAATTGTAAAATTACCAATATTATTATTATTATTGTTTTTTTTAATTAAATAAATTTGCATTTAAAGCTGACTATATAAAAAATGTGTAAATGCAACAAAAGTGGTAAAAATATGTCCATTACATATTTTTTAAGTTTTTGCCTTTCGTATGACTTGATTAGAAATCCCAAGAATTTTAATAGATTGCAAACAAATGTCCCGTATTGAAAAATAATTGACTATTTTGGATTTTGAAGCACAGGCTGTTGCTTCCACATTTCAATTTTTGTCGTTTACGATCCTTTTTTCCAGTGAATTACGATAATCCAATTGAACATTCACAAAAATGTAAAGATAAGTTTGATTCTAGGTATTTGTTGTAAAAGTTCAGTTCATACTCGTGATAATGCTCTGTGTGAAACGCATCAGATAGGCATATTGGATTTCAAATTTAATTACGGATCGCTCATTTTTCCACCGTTGTCCAACACTGCTGTGTCCGAATTCGAATTATGGGAGATTACCTTGTGCGCAAACGAACAATATGTTTCATTAATCGTGAGAATTTTCCATCTCTTAGCTGTCTCCAGGTTTCTTCTCTGTAAGTGAGTGACGAAAAAATAGCACCGATTTAGCAGTGTTTCAGTTATGAACAAAAACAAATGAATGGAATAATGACTACAACAGAAACAAACACATTCCCCTAATAGATGGGCTGTGCGTGACGCGGGCAAGTGAAATGAAAAGTGCTGTGCTCTGAACAAACCGCGATTGTGTGTCCGATTCAAGAGGGTGATACCAAGCTAACCAAAAGCGCACCCGTCGATTACTTCGCCCTGTATAGAAGAGTAGAAGCACCGCGCCGCCGGGGCACGTACGCGATTAGCAAAAATGACGACACTTCTGAAGAACGTGACCAACAGTATCTGGCATGCGTTTCGCGCTCTGCAACAGGACTGCTCAGGATTCGTTGGGAAGTCGAAATTGAAGGTAAGTGATGGTAGCTTTTAGTTTTGTTAAATTATATAAACTTTCATTGCCGGATGGTTGCAACCAGTGGAAGTGGTACCACAAACGTGATCACAGCGCTTGTTTTGACTTTTACTGTTTTGAACCCCAGGTATCTCAAAAAGGTGCAAATGTAAATACATTGATGCCTAAATGATTATGCTTCATGGATTCTGTTTTTTTCCTCATTTTTCCTCCAGGTTCTTACAGCCAACATCGCCACCCTACTGGATCTGTACGGCGTAGAACGCGGACTCGATCACTACCGATCAACACCAACACTAAACTTCGATCACTATTTGTACTACCTCGGGCAGGAGGTTTTCTCATCCATATCTAACGAGCTCCCGCTGTCGGCCGTGCGCAACTATGAAGGCAAAATTGATGAGGTGTGTTTATCCATTTTGCGTTCAGATGTTAATAGATCTTTACTAAATTTGATTTCACTTTTCAGGTGTGCTGGTTAGTTTGCCACAAGGACTTCCAGCTGAAGGATGCCTATTTCACGGAGGAGGCCACTTACCAGTTGTTCAGAATATTCTGCATGATGGCCGACTTATTCAACGATGAGTTGGACGATAACCTTTTCACGGTGAAAATCCACCCCTCGGAAGCGTTGATCGTCGTGAGGCAACTATTGAACTCGCTCGGTTTGGACTACAACAATGAGGAAAAGTATGACTACTTGAAAAAGTGGGACGATGGACTGGAATTCGGCGAGTTCCTAGCGATTTTGAGGTTCAAAGACTTCGACAAACTAAACGACTACGTGGCGTCCATTTGCGAAGCAATCAGGGACATCTACCAGACGTTGATTATGGATGTGATCAAGAAGGGTTATCTGTACAGGAGGGGATACGTGCTGCCGACCTTCCGGGAGTACTTCTTTGTGCTTCAGCCTTGCGAGTTGACGTACTACAAGCATCACACGGATAGGGAGGTATGCGGGACGATAGCGCTAGATTCGAAGTTCAACGTCAAGCCGTGCATATCGTCCTCGGGTAAGACTGAGCGCATTCCGAAGTTCACCCTAATCTCGGGTGATCGCGCATACGATTTGGGAACCCAGGATCACAAGACACGGCTGCAGTGGATATCGGCGCTGCAGTTGGCCATAACGTACTCAACCGGGCGGGAGGGTTTCCAGCGGGATACGGTTAACCGGAGGAAACAGCAACGGGAGCTGGATTTGAGAAAGCGCCAAGAAGAGGAACGTTTGCGCAGTATTCACCTCAAACAGTTAGAAGATACCAACGTGCAGTTGGAGCAGGAGAAGCTGGCTCGTATTGCGGCGGAATCGCAGGCACGGCAATACCAAGCGGTCGCACGGGAGGACTCACGTAGGGTGGCTGAGCTGGAGGATGTAAAGCTGTGCTTGGAGAGGATGTTGGAGGATGAAATTCAAGCCAAACGGGACGAAGAAATTGTGAGGCACCCAGGCACGAGTATTAGCCGAGGAGTGGGAAAAGCGAGAAGAGTTAGAGCAGTTACAGTCAGACCAGAAAGCACTCCTGGAACTGGAACGGCAGAAGCGGATTGAGTTTGAGCATATGCAACAGGAAAACGAAAAGCGATTCAAGGAAGCAGAACAAAAACTACGGCAGTTGGAGGACGAAAGAAAGAAGCTGGATCGAGAGCTGAACATGGCCAGACAGAAGATCAAGCTGTCCGAGGATAATAAAGGCATAGTCGAGGCAAAACTACAGGTGAGTTGTGGATTTGGTTGATTGCAAAAATGATTGATTAAGGCGCGTATTTATTTGTAGGCTATAGCCCCGACGTATCGCAAAGCCCCGGATTTCATGATTCGCAGGACGCAGTCGTTTGTGGCGTCCGATCGACCAGTGATTGTGGCAGTCCCCCGTTAGCATGTTGAGCTATTTTGAAGCATGCCAGTAACAAGATCTTGTTTTAGTCATTCGAGGACAGTCACGACGAGGGATCGTTCTTTCTGTTGAAATAAATTATTAGATTAGTTGTATAAGAAGTTCAGTATTTTTATTATCGTTCGGTGCCGCCACTAACTCATTATTGTGAAGTAATGTTTTAAGATTAAGCTTTTTTTTATGAAATATATTTTTTATATTCTGAAAAAACGTGCTCGATCGTGTTTCAAAAACTGTTATTGAAAAGTGATAATATTCTTTCATTGGCTGCCTCATACGGCATAAATCTGTTTCACATAAAGTAATTTTTTCTAATTTTTTTGTGATTACGAATTATTTGACAAAACACTTATTTTTAAGAAGTAGATTGACGTATCAATGAGTATAGCTGATTTGGTTTGCTACGAATCTCCATCAATTTGTCATTCCGGATAGCGTTGCTCAAATTCCCCTCGATGCAAGTCACCGGTCTGCGTTTACCATTCCTGCTGAACCGAACAGCCTTCAACTTCAAGTCGATATGAATCACCTTCTCAACCTTCATTGAACTCGGTCTTTCTGCCAGAAGCGTTTCGTTTGATTCCAGCGATCCCCCGTTGTTCATGTTCACCGTTATCAGATACTCTTTCAGTTGATTTTTCAATCTCTCATTTTCCTCTAGAAGTTGCTTTTTCTCTTCCTGTAAGCAAGCACAGTCCACCCGAGCCTTATTGAATCTCATCCAGAAGTTTTCAAACTTCTTTGCGATCCCAAAAGTGTCCTTCTTAAATACCTCAAATTCCGTAGTCGGTTCCTTTAGTTCGTCCTCATCAACCTCGAACATCTGCCGTTTTACGGCACTATGTACAAATGGCAGCAGACTCTCGTTTTCCGTTTCAAACTTTTTGCAGAATGTCGCAATTTGTAGAATAGCATTCCCACGCTTCAGTAAATTCTGCAAATACTTCAACGCGCCATGCCCACAAACGGCCAGTTGCTTCAACTTGTCGTCGTCCATCTTCAAACCGATCTCCATCTCCTGTTTGATGTTCCTTATACGCTCCTGTAGCTCCATCTTGGTCTTTTGCAGCTGTTTCACGTTGAATTCGTGCTCGTCTTTGATAGTGACCAGTTTCAGCCGGAGGTTGGAGATCAGTTCGCTCAACCGAGCTACCTCGATGTAATGATTCTGAATGTGACGCGTGTCGTTCGCATCCTGGTCGCGCAGTTTGCTGTACTCATTGCGGTACTCTTCTGTGTTGCGTAGATAAGCGTTGAGAACCTTTTGAAATTCCTTCCAGAGGCGTTCCATGTGTCGTTCGCGTTCTTTGGTGATCATTTCCAACTTGAGTATCATCTACAATTCGTATAACAGGTTGTGTAATAGATTCCGTAATAAATTGGTGCACTTCAATCAAATAACAAAGGTCAGTACATTATTTTTTTGTGTCTTTATTAGCGAGACTTTCAGCCCTGGGCTGGCTCGTCTCGATGACATTCATTCTTATTATATAACTGTCCAAGGTAATTAGCGATGAAGTTTTACATAAATTGGTCATCGGAAATATCAATCAATGTCCATATTCGTAACTATAAAATCCGTGTTGGGTTAGCGCATTAGGTTCACTTGATCTTCAATCGAGCTTACAGTTGCTACAGTTTTAGTTTAAAGTGATAAGTCCTCCAAATCGTGCGGAATGTTTAGAATTCGCGAATAACAAGGCAAAGCGACCATGGATAACCATCGGCTTCTCCCAAACTCGATCCTCATTGCCGTCTCGATCATACTTGTTTTATCGCTTCTGGATGATACTTGGGCACTCAAATGCCGTACCGAGGATGGTCCAAGTAGCGATGAAATACGAAAAGTGATACGCGTCTGTATGAAACGAATTTCATCGGAATCAGAGAACAAAAGCAGCAACGAGTATGAGAACTACGATTCATCCTACTTGAATTCGGACAGCGACGAGGATCGAGAAACAAGCACCGATGGAAACGTTCGACGCCAGGTCTCTGGAGGAGGTCAAATGGAAAACTCGAAACGAAATGGTGAACAAATGGGCATGGGAAGGGACTCCAGCAGAAACAATGACGATCGCCGAGGGAATGGTAGAAATCGCCAGGACAATGGAAGACGCAATGATCGCGACCAAGAGTATGATTACGGTCCTTCAAGACGAAGAATGGATGATGGACGGAATCAGTATGGAAGATATAAACGCCAGTACTACAATGATGGATCGCAAGGAGGTTACGGATACAGCGCCCAACAAAACGAACGATACAATCGTGACCGCGACAACTTTATGCAACCAAGCAGCAATTCCTCCGGTAATGGAACTTCCAACACGGAACGTGATCGAGCATGCATGATGCAGTGTTTTTTCCAAGAAATGAAGATGACCAACAACGAAGGATTTCCTGACAAACACAAAGTTCTGCACGTGGTAACGAAGGATCTAAGGGATTTCGATCTGCGTGACTTCTACACGGACTCCATACAGGAGTGTTTTCACATGATAAGTATGGACAACAAACTCAAAGATAAATGCGATTACTCGATGAAGTTTGTTATGTGTCTTGCGGACCGCGGCCAGGCCAATTGCAACGATTGGGACAATGAAACGATCATGTTTTAGCGCACCCACTGGATAATCTTCATACGCACCAGCATCGCAATGTCTCTCATACACCGAATTAAGCAATTAAATAAAAGCAATGCAAATGTAACAATTACCGAATTCTTCAGCTCATCTTTCTTTAGCATGTGCTCTTCCTCGGAGCGCTTCCGATCGACCCTCGATCGCTCGGCCAATCCGTAGAATACGCACTCCAGCTCCTTCTGCAGGCCGAACTTCTTACTTTTGTAATGCGCAATTTCCTGGTCATAATTTTCGATGATCTCCTTCTTTTCGATCTCGTACAAATTGGACAGAAACGACAGCCGATCGTTGTGGATGTTCATGATCTTCTCGATCTTCTCCATGTGGGCGTGCAGCATGGTCGAGTAGATTTCCTCCGATTCGTCCAAATCGCACAGCAACCGCCGGATGATGCCGTTCTTGTTCTCGATGCACTCGGTGCACATCTTTTCCACCTGTTCGATTTCGTTCTTCAGCTCTTTGCACTTGATGTTGCGCAGGATGGTGCGCCATTCCTGGTTGATCTTGGCTAGATTAAGACGTGCAAAGGCGTCCTCTCGCTTCAATTTGTTCTGTTGGAGATGAAATTCAAGATTAGTGATCGAAATTAGTTCGAAGCATTGTTTTTTTTGTTCTTGTTAAATATCTAGACTGTGCGTATGCATTGCGTATGTTTTCGAAATATTTAAACAAATTTGCGAAAAAGAATCAACTTATCTTGATTACACTCGAGCCCACAACCTTTTACTATTATGACTGTGGATATACAACAGTGAACCACATGTGACGATTGGGTAAACCAAGTCTAGTGCCCCACCAGGACACGTGTATTCTTGTTCGCAAAATTAATATCACTTTGTCCATTGTGACCATGTGCTGTGCATATGCATGTGCACGTCAAGATATTCAACAAAAATTGTTGTTAGTACCAGGGTTGTTAATCGTTAATTTTATCGTTATCGCCAATAAAGTTGATTGTGTTCAACGTAATCGATTGCTACGATAAAGATTATTTACCTCAATAATTATCGGAGTTCGATAATTGAACGCTAATTTAACGTAAGTTAACTAGATAATTTTGCGATAATGTGGTTATACTAGATACTAGATTAACCAAATAAAGTTAGGTTAGAATCTATGACAAAAGGTCGAAGGGATAAAAGGTCGACAGGACAAAAGGTCGACGGGACAAAATGTCGAAAGGACAAAAGGTCAAAGGGACAGAATTTCCTCGAAATTCGGGAAGGAACTTAAAAAAATCTTCGGTATTATTCGAATACCCTCGAATACAAAAGAAAATAATTCATTGTTTTTACTCACGCTTCCACGGATCTTCCGATGACAATTGACCGCCAGCTGAGGGTTGCGTACTTAGCTGTTAGTGTAGCCTGGGCACTGTTGTCCTTCTGACATCAGCTAGAGTGAGAGGGTGCGTCCAGTGGGGTCTGCCTAGGATGTGGTTGGGTTCGACAGTGGGCTCTGTTGTACTTCTATAGAAAGCTGCATGTGGCTCCACGCAGGCCTTGTCAAAGCGACCGTGTGCCGCTCAAAGCGCACTAGTCTAGTCCTGGTGTTGGGTGGGACTTTAAACAAATTTGACCCGACTGATCGAGCGTCTGTTCACTAAGGAGGTGCTCCAACAGCGTCTGTTCTGGCATCCATCGGCTGAGTAAGATATGCTATTCCCCGAAAGCTATACCTAAGATGGCAGCTCCATCCCGATGGATAGGGAGCCTTGGGCCAACAACCTACTGTTCCTGAAACATCAATTTGTTCGAGAATCCGATAACGAAAGAATACGGACCGATTTTACGGCGACGACTCTAAGCGCGAAACAACGAACACGAATATGAATATGGAACGTTTTAACCCTAGTAACCCTAGCCCAGCAGTTTAAATTAGCACAACTTGCAAAGAGGCACGCCGCAGGAAGCTTGAGATCCTGGGACTGAGTGAAGTCCGTTGGCCAAACTTTGGAGAACACAGAACGCCATCGGGACAAGTTCTGCTATACTCTGGTTTACGAGGTGAACACGCTCCCCGGCATCGCGGAGTTGGCTTCCTACTAAGCGCTCAGGCACACTCTGCGCTTATGAAGTGGGAACCTATAAGTGAAAGGATAATCGTTGCCAGATTTAGAACACGGGTCCGAACCTTACTATAATCCACAGTTAAGCGCCAACCGATGCTGCCGATCTGCAAGACAAAGAGAACTTCTACAGTCAACTCAATGCCGTCGTAGATAGAACTCCGAAGGGTGATATCAAGATCTGTTTGGGCGACTTCAATGCGAAGATCGGATCCGACAACTTGAACCATGAGCGCATTATGGGACGCCATGGTCTCGCAGAAATGATCGAAAACGGAGAGCTGTTCGCAGAATTTTGTGGTAATAACGTCATGGTGATCGGGGGATCGCTCTTCCCTTATCGACCGGTTCACAAGGTCACGTGGATCTCCCGTGACGGCTTTACAGAAAATCAAATCGACCACATCTGCATCAGCCGAAAATGGATACGGAGCCTTCTTGGTGTACGGAATAAACGTAGTGCCGATATCGCGTCTGATCATCACCTCCTCATCGGCGAAATACGCCTGCGCATTGCGCGGATTCGCCGGCAGGAGGAGAGAGTTGGACGACGGTTCAACACACGCCGACTGGAAGATGCCACGGTGAAACGGTCCTTCGTTGAAGAACTGGAGACGCATGATGCAGATATTCCGGAAGGTGGTTGCGTGGAAGGCCAATGGACCGCCATAAAGAATGCCTTCATCGACACCAACGAGAACAATCTGGCCGAACTGCGCACCCAGAGAAAACAATGAATCACCGATGAGACCTGGAGGGAGATTGAGGAGCGAAAAGAAGTCAAAGCCGCGATAGAGTGATCAAAAACCAGAGGAGCCAAAGTCAACGATACTCGGCTCTTGAGAAGGAAGTAAAACGCCTTATGTCGGCGGGACAAGCGAGCGTGGGCAGACCGCAGCAACCGGGGACATTCGCCTCCTCTACGATATCTCACGACGCTTAGGCGGGGCGAAGATGAATGCAACGATGCCTGTGAGAGACGCGAATGATCAGTTATTGACCGACCCAACTGACCAGCTGAAACGCTGGTTCGAGCACTTCGAACAATTTTTTCAAGTGCCAGCCAGGCCACCACCACCTCGGCATGATCTGCCTAGGATTCGACGTATAACACGCCTCAATACCGAAGCTCACTGCTAGAGATTCAAACAGCCCCGAAATGAATTCGAATAAAGCCCCAGGGGTCGATCGCATATCAGCCGAGATGCTCAAAGCTGACCCCATGAGATCCGCTCAACTACTGTATCGTTTATTTCGTAATATCTGGGACACCGCAATTTTCCCGGTCGACTGGATGCAAGGTATCTTGGTGAAGGTGCCCAAAAAGGGTGACCTGACTGTATGTGATAACTGGCGAGGCATTATGTTGCTGTGTACCGTTCTCAAAGTTCTATGCAAAATATCCTAGCCCGGATTCAGGAGAAGATCGATGCGACTCTCACGGATACAAATTTCATCCATTTGCTTCAAAAATATACATGTTTGCTTCCAAAATGGTAAAATGTTTGAATCAAACATATTTATTTTTAAAACCAAATTAAATCCCTGTTTGTTTTATACGTACACTAGTGGGCAGCCCCTCGCTCGCTCTTGCAAAAGTAAACAAACACTCGAGTTCGGATCGGATCCGATCGGAGGTCAACAGAGGAGCAGGAGCAAGCGTGGAATAATATGTTTTCTTGCTTCCAAATTGTTGATAAGGATGTTTTTCAGGTACAGAAAGGTAAGTAAATGAAATATGAACGATTGGAATTGAGAAATCTGGTAGTCAAATGCTACCAGAATATGAAAATTGGTAGAGTTGATAAGAAAATATTATGAATGGCCGAACCAAAACAATAATATCCATGTTTGCTTCAAACATTTAGCTGGTTGAAACAACTTGAAACGCACATTTGATTCAAAAGAAAGTTTTCGTTCGCTTCAAATGCAACAATATGTTTGATCCAAACATATTTATTTTTGATGCCAGAACAAACTGAATTATTGTAGTATAGAATATGTTTGTTTTTAACGTAGTTTTTTCTGCGTGCTCCGGCGGCAGCAGGCCGGATTCTGTGCCGGAAGATCCTGTGTGGACCATATTGTCACGCTCCGCATCATTCTGGAGCAGGTCAACGAATTCCAAGAGTCCCTTTACTTGGTATTCATTGACTACGAAAAAGCTTTCGACCGTCCCAATCACGAGAATATGTGCGGTGCCCTAAGACCCAAGGGGGTTCCTGAGAAAATCATCGGCCTCATCGAGGCACAGTACGAGGCCTTCTCGTGTAGAGTGCTGCACAATGGGGTCCTGTCCGACCCTACCCGGGTCGTAGCTGGTGTAGGTGCGATTGACCGTGAACCAAACCGCGGGCTGTTATGGCAGCCTATAACCATGGAGCACCTAAACGACTTCGAGTTGGCTGATAACGTTGCACTCCTCGCTCAACGTCGCTCTGATATGCAGAGTAAGCTCAACGACCTTGCCGAGTGCTCCTCTTCGGCAGGCTTAGTAATCAACGTCAACAAAACCAAATCGTTGGATGTAAACACGGTGACCCCTTCCAGTTTCACAGTAGCCGGGCAACCAGTGGAGAATGTTGAAAGCTTCCAATATCTTGGTAGCCAAATGGCGTCAGACGGCGGTACCAAGATCGACATAGGCGCATGGATCAATAAAGCAAGGTCTGCCTTTGCGATTTTAAGGAATATTTGGAAAAACAGGCAGATAAGTGAACGCACTAAAATACGAATTTTCAACTCTAACGTGAAATCTGTGCTGTTATACGCTAGCTAGGCTGACCAGATCATTTTGGTGAAAAAATGGGACAAACACGCTTTCAAAACGGGGCGTGTCAAAAAACCTGTCAAGAGCTGTAGATATTTCAGATATTTTTTCATTTTCCGTGTAAGAAATTAGAAATATTTTAGAGTGAATCTTAAGTTAGAAGGTTACAAATACTAAACTATAAATATTTCACTCTTCAAAGGGACGCGGACAAAAACACGAAGGAACAGAAAATTACGCATCTTTCAAATTAAAAAAAAATAGAGAATTTTGAAATTTTATTTTAATCTACGCTTAGATGCATTAAGAATTTTATTATTAAAAATTTTCCAATTCTGCACAATTGAAAATAACAAATAATATTCAAAGTAGCCTGCCTAAGGCCGGGTATTAGAAGGTTGAGAAAAAATAGTTTTTAGAAAAAATGTCAAAAGATAAATGCGAAAAGAGCAAAGAGCAATATATAAGTGTGGAAAAATCTGCGAATAAAATAACAAGAATCTCAACCAGAAAAGAACATTAAATTATAAAATGTTATTTTAATTATTTCCATGAATATGGTTAGCGCATGAGCATAAATGTCAAATCTAATCAATTCACAGTCCTTTTTAATCAAAATTGATGCATATCAGTAGTCTCACAACTTGGGAATCAAGTCCATTGATTTTGTTCCCATATACTACCAATAAAGCGGAACTAATGCAATTTCTCGGGAAAAGTTAAAAACAATTCTGGTCAATTTATAGTTTGGTTTACAGCTCGGATTCTCGGAGATTTCCGCTGGATTGTATTTTAATTCGTGCCGAATTCCCAATTTACCATAACATTATCCCACAAATCTCGTCCACACACATGGGAAGGAAATTTACAGACAAGCTCCTGATGTGTGAACTAGCCCTCAATTACATGGGGACCTTAACTGCCACTCGATATTGTTCAGTTTGATAATAAATTGTTTTTTCATGCCGTCGTTTTTTTTGCAGTGGATGACTTAGAAATATTCAGAAAGGCTTTGAATGATTCCTAATGTTTGGTAAAGAATCAAATGATTGAACAATATGTGGTAAAGTAGATTTGAAAAAAAAAATGAAGTACCTACTTTGAAAATAAACTTAATCTTAAATTATAATGTCTGTTTATGCGCTTCATTTTATTGACGTTGAGGCTTGATCCGATTTTCAGGAAATACTTGCCTACCAAAAATAATAACATAACATCTCGCGCTTTTTTATGGTTTTCGTCCACTTTCTTTGTTGAGAGATGAGCCAGCTAATGGCTGAAAACCTCTTTGATAAAGATGCAAAAAAACACTTTCTATGTATGATCAATGTAGAATCGATGAAAAACGGGACAAATTAAAGAATTTTTAGGTCTAAAAAACGGGACTGTCCCGTTAAATACGGTCAGCCTAACGCTAGCGAAACATGGTGTGTATCAGTGGAGAACATTCAACGGCTGCAGGTGTTTATCAACAGATGCCGGCGGTATATAATTCGGGCCTGGTGGCCTCACAACTGGATCTCAAACAACGAGCTCCATCGTCGTTGTCACCAGAGGCCGATAGCAACAGAAATTCGGGATCGGAAGTGGGGCTGGGTCGGCCACACTCTACGTAGGGGCGGAAACAAAATCTGTAATCCAGCATTAGACTGGAACCCAGCGGGACAGCAGAGGCAGACCCAGAGGCTCATGGCGGCGAATCCTCAATAAAGAAATAAAAGAAATCGATCGAAATTTAATCTGGCAACAGGTTAAAGCGATAGCTGGGCAACGCAAAGCTCAGAATGGAGATCTTTCAAGCCGACCCTTTGCACCACCGGAGGTGTACATGATCCATAATTAAGTAAGTAAAATACGCTAAAAAACACTCACTCATATGTTTCAGTATTTTTTTTTGCACGAGGAAGGCACCAACACCGCTAGGTGGATTAATCAGGGTTTTTTAATGCTCATTGCTGAGCGTGGAGACGAGGTTTTTTTTCCACAACGGTGTCCTTACAGGATTACCACCACTTGTCATAATTCTACTTCCGCGAACCGGTGCAACGTAAAACGAAGGCATGGGTTTAAGCAAAGATCGTAACGGGATCAGTAGAATAGGTACACATAGCGTTGAGAAGCACTGTTGAAATTAAAATAGCTTCTTCGGGTAGTATTAAAAACTTCTTTCAGCAAAGAGAAAAAAGAACCGCACAGCACGAAAGCACAATGCGGCCTATTTTGGAGTTCAGTTCTCAAAGGAATTAAACGTTTTCTCTGTTCAATGTTCATTGTTCATCTTCGTCTCGCGCAAATAACTTTGAAAAAAACCTATGGGGGCTCGAGAGTCTCGAGAAAAAGTAGAATCATGGAAATTTGAAATGGCATAATATAGAAAATGAGAAATAAAATACCTCTAGAACGTTATAAATTTTTTTAGTCAAACAATTGTTAGTTTGTAGGGTTGGAACACAGAGAAACAGACGTCTCACTCAACACATGTTCCATCGTTCACCTTTTTAACGGCTGATTTATTTTTTTGTAGGTGGTCAATCGGCCACCGATGGCGCTTCGATCGATTTTGCTTGTGTTTGACGTTTGCGCACTACCGCCATCTGGTTGCCGCTTGACCACATACAGTGAATTTAGCATTGGGCGTCTGTGGTTGGAACTTCAACAATCTTAAGCATTGACTGCTTATTCGGAACAAATATAAAAATCGAGAGACCATTTTGTGTGCTTTTAAAATTCTAACCCCTTAAACTAAGTTTTTTTTAAAACATCTTTAATTTTTGTTTTATAACAAAAATATACTTCATTTCCTAAACCACACCGTGTAAAATTTCAATGATTCTACTTTTTCTCTCGATGACAGCTGGAGAGAGAAGAAGAGGAATGTGATATTTGATTATATTACCATCAGCGTGTGATTATATATTAGAGTGGGGCACAGCTATATGGAACATCGCAAACTTCATCCAATCAAGTGAGATCAAGGTTTTTCTGAATCATTCTGGGACCCCAATCAACTGTGCAAAATATGGGCTCGATTGGTTGCGTCCTCGATTAGTATGAGAAAACGTACTTTTTTATATTGTTGCCCTTAGCGGCTTCAATTTATTGTCAATCACGTGACTGCATACGTTAGCATATAGTTAGCATATAGTCTGAAAGATGCCGAAACACATTATCAAAGAAGGTGCTTGGCTGGGAGGTCTACAAAAAATTTTGTTACGCTTTGAAAATTGATTGCTCAAACCATATGCAAGAAATCAATGTTTCTGCCAGCACTACACTGCCGTGAATCGCATATCTGTCCCATCTTTGCTGGGTTTCCTATTCATATAGGACAAATATGCGATTCACGGCAGTACAGGACTACCTATATGGTTGTCAGAGAGCAAAACCCATCGGCCATCTTCCTTCTCGTCGGAATTTTTACTTTGTAAAATTATTCCGAATAACTCCCATTAGCGCCAAAGCCCTATAAGATCAATAATTTTAACATAACACTTTTTTTTAATTAATTTTATTTCCTAATTATCTAATACATGCATTCATCTCTTAGGCCTTCAATGTGATTTTTAAAAGGTAATTTTTAATCTAGCAGTAGTCCTAAATATTTAACTTCGCTAATTTTCCATTTTTGCAAGTAAGTGGAGAAAATATCCAAACACGAAGGCTTCGCCCTTTGGCTGAGAGACCTGTGTCATCTGCAAACAAAGATTTTTGACACCCTGGTGGTAAATCTGGTAAGTCAGAAGTAAAAATGTTATACAATATCGGCCCCAGTATGCTGCCTTGGGGAACACCAGCTCTTACAGGTAATCTATCAGATTTAGAATTCTGATAGTTTACCTGCAGTGAGCGATCTGATAAATAATTTTGGATGAGTTTAATAATGTACACTGGAAAATTAAAATTCACCAATTTTACAATCAAACCTTCATGCCAAACGCTGTCAAATGCTTTCTCTATATCAAGAAGAGCAACTCCAGACGAATATCCTTCAGATTTGTTGAGCCGAATTAAGTTCGTAACTCTTAATAACTGATGAGTGATTGAATGCCCATGGCGAAAACCAAATTGCTGATCAGCAAAAATAGAATTGTCATTAATAATATGAACCATAATTCTATTTAAAATAATCTTTTCAAACAGTTTGCTTATTGAAGAAAGCAAACTGATTGGGCGATAACTAGAAGCCTCAGCTGGATTTTTGTCCGGTTTTAAAATTGGAACAACTTTGGCGTTTTTCCATTTATCTGGAAAGTATGCCAATTGAAAACATTTGTTAAATAAATTAACCAAAAAGCCAAAAGCCAAAAGCCAATTAACCAAATCATTTAGTATAGGTATAGCAACTAGCACCGTAACTCCTTTAGCAGTAGAATTCAAACATCGACCTGTTAAGGAGAGTTGTAGAAAAACCTTCGCACTAAAAGTCGACCATACAAAACATTTTGAAATTTAGCCTCTGGAATGAGTTATTGACAAACTACTAAATGATCGAACGCAGATTACTAAATGATCGGTAACATCCTTGGACCTGATCCTCAATTGGACTAGTGAGACCTAGATTAAAATTATTGGCACTCTGGAATTGCCTTTTGAGGTTTTTTAAGAATTTTCGTTAATTTCCAAAAGGGTTTCGAACTGGGATCCAATATCGAGATATTATTCTCAAAGATGGTATTTCTCAGAAAATCGAAACATTTATTAATTTCATTTTGCAAATCACGCCAAATAACTTTCAAGTCGGGATCGCGAGTTCTTTGATATTGCCGTCGCCTCACATTTTTAAGACGGATCAGAAGCTGAAGATCGTCGTCAATAATAATGGAGTTGAATTTAATTTCACATTTAGAAATTGCAATGCCTCTGGCTTCGATAATTAAATTTGTCAAAGATACGAGAGCATTATCAATATCACTTTTGGTATCGAGAGGAATATCAACATCAAAATTCCTATCGATATACGTTTTATATAAATCCCAATCAGCTCTATGATAATTGAAAGTAGAGCTGATTGTATTATAAATGGCTTCTTGTGAGATTTCAAATCAGAGTCAAAGTCAGCATGAGTTACCAATTGGCCACACAGCTGACTTGAATCCGCTAAACCAAATCAATTGTCGAAGGATTTCGAGTGGATGAAAAACATGTTGGGCCATTGGGATATTGAATAGTATAATATCCCGCAGAACAATCTTCAAATATTTTTTTTCCGTTGGAATTGCTTTGAGCATTATTCCATGAACGGTGTTTGGCATTGATGTCACCAATTGCGAAGAATTTAAATTTCAGCTTTCAACAAATTCACTTTTGGCACTTA
The DNA here is from genome assembly GCF_024139115.2 of Armigeres subalbatus. Classification (NCBI taxonomy): domain Eukaryota; kingdom Metazoa; phylum Arthropoda; class Insecta; order Diptera; family Culicidae; genus Armigeres; species Armigeres subalbatus. The sequence goes on from NW_026942190.1 coordinate 23,610, forward strand.
CGGCACTGGGTGGGGTTTTTGAAATTCCCCCAGGCCTGCGGAAATGTTCTCATGTAACAAGGACATGTGACATAAATACAGGCCTTTTCCAAACTTTCCATATTATTTAGTTCACTTTTGTTAAAATGAACTAAATAAAATTCTTGAGAAATGCCCCTCTGGGAAGTACCAGAAGTTCTTGGACTGGTGAAAATCCAAGTAATTGATAAATTTCAATTTTAATCTCATCCAGTGATTTATCATCACTGGGGAGACCTTTCAAGACGACTTTGAACAATCGTTCAGTTTTGTCGTCATATGTGAAGAATTTATGGCGCTTCTCAGTTAAATACTGAAGAAGACGTTTGCGATCGTCAAAGGATCCCGACAAAACGTGGCAGTCACCCTTTCTGAAATGAAACTTTGATCCCCTGAAGGTGGTTATACAACAAAGCCACAAATCGGCCATCTTGGTAACCACGTGCTTTTTCTAGTGATTTTCCAAGAGCACGAATTGAGAGAACAACGACGCCCATGGGGATCACAACATCTGTAGATCGTTTGATTACTCATGCTAAGCAATCGACTTTAATTTCAGCATTGTACAAAAAAATATTACGCTGGTTTTGAACGTTTGATAATTGGAGTAGAAAACCGTGTGGTGAATTTGAAATTCACCACATGGCTTGATTGTATAATCACCTGAAGGTGATATGGGCGTCGTTGTTCTCTCAATTCGTGCTCTTGGAAAATCACTAGAAAAAGCACGTGGTTACCAAGATGGTCGATTTGTGGCTTTGTTGTATAACCACCTGAAGGTTACTCAAGATTTCATTCCGAAAGCCAGAAAACTCGACAACAGATACCACAATTGGCGGAATCCGTTGTGTCTTCGCATGAATCGAATCACCTGGGCTAGAGGTAGATTCGATTTCCTCAAATTCGTCATTAATCAAATCGAACTGATTGCTCAGTTCGATAGGAGAAGAAATAATGTCAACGTTAGATTTAGAAGGAATATCTGAAGTCTCCACCTTCCTTCTATTTTTTCGCGCTTGGGCAGGACGGTCTTGAAACTTTGTTTCTTTGAAGGAAGTGGAGAATTCAGAGACTCCCCCTTCCTCTTGTTTTTATTAATGCTCATTGCTGAGCGTGGAGACGTGACCTTCTAAGAGGTTTTTTCCCAGAACGGTGTCCCTGCAGGATTACCAAGGCTTGTGGGAATTTTACTTCCGCAAACGGGTCCAATGTAAAACGAAGGCACGGGTCCTTGCAAAGATCGTAACGAGATCAGTGGGTACAAATAGCGCTGAGAAGCACTGTTGAAATTAAAATAGCTTCGGTTATTATTAAAAACTTCCTTCCGCAAAGAGAGAAAAGAACCGCACAGTACGAAAGCACGATGCTGTCTGATTTTAACATAACACTCAGTTAAGTTATTGGTCCACGTAGTTCGACAGTGCTGGCAGAATAAACGTTTTTTTGCGTATGGTTTGAACAACCAATCTTCGAAGCGTGATAACTTTTTTCGTGAACGTTCCAGCAACGAATGTTCTTCAGCAAAGTTTTTCGGCATCCTTTGGGTTGTACCACAGATAACAGATATTGAAGCTGGCATTCGCTATGTGTAAAAACATTCCCAACCGTTATTTCAAATGTATTTTAAATTGGGACCGCGTTTGGCAATCGATTGGAGATGGCACAAAGATCATTGTTAAGAAAAACGCAGCCCGAATGCGGCTGTCAAATGCATTGGCTGCGTTCGACGGTTGCTATTTAGCTGCGCAATCAGTTGAGTAGATGGCAGTAGTGGGCCAACGTATATCAATTCAAAAATTTACATAGGATTTTCAATAAAATATGTTCTAGCCTAAATATCTGTTATCTGTGGTTATACTTTAACGCAATGTACCGCTAGGTTTACGATGAACTGATCCCTCTAAAAGTAAAAATGCAAAAATAATCATAATCATTTCCATACAAACTTCAAACGCGTTGCGGAAAACGAGGAAGCAATAAATCGGACTCAAATTCTGCACAGTTGTTTGGGATCCAGAATGTTTTCGAAAAACCATTAATTTGAAAAAATGACCATTACGCCCCACTCTATTATATATTAACACCTCAGCGTGTCAATAAGGTTTTACATTGAATAAACATAACCTCAAAAACTCAATCGAATGAACTCAATTTGACATTTATCGGTGGTAGGTTCATGAGGTTCATCTAATCTCCCGCAGCAAGCGGATGAACCTTTGTTTATATACAAACCACCGATACACACAAAAAAAAAATCGTTGGTAGAATTAAGAAAACATTGGTAAAATTAAGAAAATTAGTTAGTGATTTTCAGTAGAAAGTATAGAACTGTTAAATTTACCAATGCGAGAACTGTGCTTCTGCAAGAACCAACTATTTGTCAAAACAAAAGTTTTCCTCTCAAAATGAAACGTTAATTTCTTTTTGTATTAACTGGTCATTCTTTTAAAACAACAGGATGTATGAGCATTCATTTTAAGATTATATTTCTGAAATATAATTTCGCAATAATAAACTTTTTGAAATTTTCTTTTTATTTTTTCTCGTTTTATTTATTTACATCAAGATTTATCGACCAACAGTTGAAATTCTGAATGTCTTTCACATTACCTGTGATACTTTGGACAGACGGAAGATCGGTATTCACATTTTCTCCTGCTCGTTATACCTATACTGCTGAAACAACAGACGAAGCTGACTAAGCAAGTAATAGTAGTCATCATTAGCCGTTTTGTGTGCCTCATCCTGACTATTATTTTCCTTTTCCAGTCAGGGCATTTTAGAATTCAGTTTGGACAACGCCACTCTGTTCCTCTTATGTATAGACCCGAATTGCCATTCTTTTAGTTAATCTTGGACAGCTTCCAGTTCGGCTCCAGCTTCCTGCTCTTTGAGCTTCTCAACATGCTGCGGCTGCTGTGAATAAGCGATGCTAAAATACTTTGCTTTTTAGTGAATTGTATACTAAACATACCTTGAGATACTCTTGCAATACTTTGCTGACATCTGATTGTGTTCCTTACGCAAATTTGAAATCACGTCAAACTAATTTATCATTGATTTACACGATTTCCACCCGAAATCCATTGATTTTTTTCGTGATGAGACCGCAGCACAGATGCTTAGAATTTGTTCAGGAGATCCAAATGATATTTAACGTATCCAATGTGTCCAGAACCTGCTGCGGGGCTACAAAATCAAGTTTAGCTTCTCGCAAATCGTGACCTGCCGCACTTTGTTTTCCTCTTCGAACGCAGTTTTTTCCGTCCGTATACAGTTTCGCTGTTCGTACTGACATTCTAGACTAGCTTAGCGGAAATAGCATCACCGGCCGAGAGCTCCCCAGCCTTTCTACATTCCTTTGTTTTTAACGCAGCCGAATGTCTTCTCTCTCTCACGAATGTTGGATGAAGTCACTTTGTGATGCGATTTGGTTACCGATTTCCTTCATTAACCTGAATTCCAAGCGTTATAGAAAAGTTGTCATTGTTATTATGCCTTTAAGGGAAAATAATGTTAAGTTAGCTGAATAAATACCTTTTGATAATTAAAACAAATCTTGCAAATTTGCATCATGATGTTGCTTTTCACTTTTCTGTTGCATTATTTTTTGCAAACAGTGTTGCCAAAAATATGAAATATAAAAATTAGTTTGATAATTTTGGAAATTTTATTCTGATTACTGCCACTGTAAAAATCACAATTTTAAACTGAGAAAAAAACACTCGGATTAAATGTTTATCATTTGACTTGAATATTTTAACACTCAAAACTACCAAATCTTTCATACTTTCAAAATAAAAACAAGAAAATGTAAAAATCCCAACTTTTTTTTGTTCTGTGTACCTGTCAAATATGGAAGAAATTCACCAGGACGCAGCCGTGACTACATACGTGTGACGTCACACTGTGAAACCATATCGCTGCGCAGCAAGCCATGACTCGGTCTCTTCTCAACAGATCTCCGTGGCATGCACATGCACCCACAGCCACGGTAAGCTGTTGTCGTCGGATTTCACTCCGGCCATTTTGGGTCACACAAAAACCTTTAAAAAATTTTACCAAAATGTTATAAGAAAAAGGTAGTTTCAATCAATCAAACTTTCAGCGTATGTTTTTATATGTGGTTTACGTGTAACTCTGGTTGCTTTTGAAATACTAGCATATTGCAGTATAATAGGCCATTCCCTATACTTGAAATGTGTAAAACATTGCAATTTTATGTCGAAAACAGAGTGCCCGTCTTGACTCATATGGCCATCTTGTCCCATATTCCCCTACATAAAATGTACATAGCGTTTGCTGTAGCAGGAACCTTGTTAATAAAACAATCATCGCAATATTAAGGAATTATCAATTTTCATGTAAAAAAAAGTTCGGTTTTGGAGTGATCCTATAGCCTTTACGTATACTTTGTATACGAGAAAGGCAAAAACGATTTGACTTGATAAAAAATACTCTTGGTACAGAATAAAAATGAACTGTAATAGAAAAACGAATATGGTACGAAAATTAACACAAACCTTCATGAACGTTGCAATTAATTGCTGCTTGCGACGGCGGGCTTCCTCCTCCATGTCGGCCCGATGCTGGAGGTACCGTGCCCGTTCCTCCTCGGACATCTTGGCCAGCTTGTTCTTATTGCCTCCTTTTTTCTTGCCCATTTTTGGTCACTTGCTAGCTCACTTATTTGAAACGAAGAAATAATTCAAATCTACAGGACAGAAGAATAAAAAATGTTCTAATGCTAAACCGATGAGTTTGTTTGGCGTCGTTCCGCTTGGGTAATTTGCTGTTACTGAGGAAACGATGGTATCCGTGTCCCTTGGGGGTGGTTCCAAAACGGAAAAAGCACTGCAGCGCATGGTTGAAACTGCATTTGACCCATGGCAACTACCTACATCGGCTGATGGCTTGTGTAACTGGGTAACTGGGTGGTTACATTGTGTAAACGGATCACTATAAACGATTTCAGTTCCTTCGCGAACGGAAGAGGGTACGATATGGCGGACTCAATCGATGATATCTTTGCCGGAGATTCCCCGGAAGATGTTCAAATCGTGAAGAATATGATTGAAAAGATACGACTTGAGATCATGTCTTACGGTGAAGAGGAGTATGATTCGTACGATCCAGGAAGCAGGCAAAAAGTGGAGTTCAACATCCAAATTAATAGAGTCACTTTAATCTTGCAAGAAATGTCCGAAACGCTAGAGGTGCTATTTAGCTTGCCGCTGATTTGTCGAAGCAGCGAGCTAATGGACGAGCATTTCAACGACGAGGAAAGAGATGTGTTGCGTTTACTATGCAAGTACATGCGATCCAAAGATGATGCTGGAGGTACTAGTCCGGTCATTGCTAATGTGAGTAATGCCGGAAGTAAATGGATAACAGAGTTGGCTGACGTTGATTCCGATTTTCAGCTATCAGAGTTCCCATCGACGAAATTCATTGAGCTGGTTGAAATGGTATCGAACAAGAGTCTTCATAAGGCAATTGCCGGTCAAATTAGGAACGTGAGTTTTTCATATTATTGGCTTGATTTATACATAATTAAAAAATGGTCTTTTTATAGCTTCCGGGCATTTATCGGAAATTTCTATCAAATATTCGTGAGTTTCGCAAATTCACCATTGCCAAGATGAAAATGACCGCACAGAAAGATTTGGCCAAGGAGAAAATCCTGCATCGGATGTGGCTATCGAACGAGCGCAATATGAAAGAAATCGCCAAAATTGAACAGATATTGCGGGAAAAAAGAGCTTCCTTCCGGGAGGAAATCGAGGAGAAGACGGCAATCATAGAAAAATACCGAGCTGAAATACAACGGCAAGAAGAACAAAGCAAAAGGGAAATTACTGCATTCATGTGAGTTATTAAATAATAACTAAGATTATTTACAACCAATCACTGAATGATGCATATCTTCCAGTGATGAATCCGATCGTAACATGTTTCACTACTTCGAGCAATGTGACAATCGATATGAGGAACTGCAAAAAGAAGCTAATCGTTGGGTGAACGAGTATCAGAAAATCTTGGACTATGATTTGCGCTTGGAAAAGGAGAATCGATTGAAGAAGGCTAAGCTCACGCAGCAGCTTCAATCGTGGCTCAACAAGTACGACAAGGATGCTGGCGAACGGACCAGAGAGCTGAACACCCTTGCCAGTACCTTGCGAACTCGTCGTGAGGACTTTGATGACTGGAAAGAAAATGTATTCGATCCTCAAGAGAAAACGTGAGATTTTTTTTTTTTGCATTACAGATTGGATACAAGAGTAAACTTGAAGAAATTGCTTTCAGATATTTTGAAGCAATTGAAGAACACCGGGTGGCCGAATTGCGGGCACGCGAAGAGCGTATGCAGCTATTCATGATGAAGCGAGCGGCCAAGACACTGCAGCGTGCTTGGCGTTCGGTTGCCGAGCGGAAGCGCAAAATGCGTGGTCGTCGTGGAGGGCGACGCGGAAAAGGCAAGAAGTAATTTCACTATCAGAAACCATACATTTACATTACATACCTCAACATATCACGTTGAAAGCATCTTCCCACAGTATCACATTATGGTTTTATACTGGTTTTGAAGTAGACCTGTAGAACAAATGTTCTTCAAGATCATTATAATGCCGAAAATCAATAACCATCAATAAAACAGTATTCACATCAACAAGTCTCCAACCATGCAATCAACTTGAAATAATATTTCAAAATATACCTGATAATCAATTATACAATCTATCATACCGCATCATACTTTGTCAACTTTTCCCATCATTTAAAATCAACGTGTCTCATTATCAATAAATCATCAAAGACTAATTCTGCTGTTTTACTTACGAACGAATTTCCATCAAGAAGAAAGGAGGAGTGTATTCGTTAGTTATGGCAAAATGTGTTGAACGATATTCCGGGTGTTAATTTAAATTCATTAAAAAGGGGTCTAGCTCTAGGTCCATAGCAACGTGCCAAAACGAACTCAAGTGTTTAATCGATGGCTTGCAAAAACGCCGCCAATTAACATAATTTGCAAAATTGTGCACCGTTTCGAGGAAAGATGAACGACGCGATTGAGGAAATTTTCGCCAATGATTCGCCGGAGGACATCGAAACGGTGAAGAATATGATTGAAAAAATTCGGCTGGAGATCATGTCTCACGGTGAGGAGGAATACGACTCGTACGATCCCGAGAGCCTGCAGAAGGTCGAGTTCAACATCCAGATCAACAGGGTCACGGTGATTCTGCAGGCAATGTCCGACACGTTGGAGGTGCTCTTCTGTTTGCCAGTGATTTGCCGAAATGAAGATTTGATGAGGAAGTATTTCAATGACGAGGAGCAGGACGTACTGCGGGCCTTGTGCAAGTACATGCGATCTAAGGATGATGAAGGAGGAATGGTACCGGAGATTGTTAATGTAAGCTGTGGCCATCAGATCTTACTTCGCTTCTACTAATGACTTTTTCATTTTTTCAGATGGCAGACTTTCAGTTTCCTTCGACAAAGTTTATCGAGTTGGTTGAGATGGTATCAAACAAGGATCTTCATAAGGAGATAACAAGCCACGTGAAGAATGTTAGTACTAATATCAATCTTTGTTAGTAATTTCATCGTTTACAGACATTCATATTTGCAGCTGCCAGGCGTTTACAGGAAGTTTTTGTCCAATGTACGTGAATTCCGTAAGTTCACCATCAACAAAATGAAAATGACCGCACAGAAGGACTTGGCCAAGGAGAAGCTTTTACATCGAATGTGGCAATCGAACGCACGAAATATTAAGGCAATCGCCAAAATCGAGCAGGTTTTGGAAGAGAAGAGGGCTTCATTCCAGGTGGAAATCCAAGAGAAGACGGCCGTAATCGAGAAGTATCGGGTCGATATTGAACGCCTGGAGGAACAAAGCAAGAAGCAAATTGATGCCTTCATGTATGATTCGATCATTTGTTTAAATCCGCTTAAAGTTCAATAATTCCCCATTCACTTCTAGAAACGAATCGGACCGGAACATGTTTCACTATTTCGAGCGAAGTGATCAACGCTATGAAGAACTTCAGGAGGAAGTGAATCGCAGAGTCAAGGAGTATCAGCGAACCTTGGAGGAGGATCTCCAATCGGAGAAGGCAAACCGACTGAAGAAGGGAAAGTTGACTCAACAGCTTCAGCTGTGGCTCAACAAGTACGACAAGGATGCCGGCGAACGGACCAAGGAGTTGAATGCTTTGGGCGATGCCTTGAAGGAACGTCAAGCGGAGTTCGATGAATGGAAGCGTACGGTTTTTGATCCTCAAGAGAAAAAGTACGGAATTTCATAGATGCATGCGGTCGGTACCAACTAAGTGTGTTCTGTCTTTCGAAGGTACTTCGATGCAATCGAAGAGAGGCGCCTGGACGAGCTGCGCGCTCAGGAGGAGGTGATCCACCAGTTTATGATGAAACGGGCGGCCATTGTACTGCAGCGTGCCTGGCGTTCGGTTGCCGAAAGAAAGCGAAAAATGCGAGGTCGTCGCGGAGGACGACGTGCCAAGGGCAAAAAGTAAAGTTCCTTAACGTGCAAAATTATTTATTTATTTAGTATTCACAACTGGTCAAAGTTCAGTATTGAAATTTATTACGTAACTGCCTTTTTGCAGGAAGTAAATTGCAACATTGGGTTCCTTTCGAGCGAAGTCTTACTTTCACACAAATGTGATCTTCAGATGTTTGAAACTAGAGTTGATGTGATGCACAAGACTTGAATGTTTTTTAAATATATATTTCACGTGTTTGATATGTAGAGTTTTCAATATTTGAAATAAAGTGAGTAATATTTTAACTGCGTTAGGACATTTAATTCTTCTGTCAAAATAATCTTTTTTTCCAAGAAGGGCAAGTAGCTGTACCACAGATCACCATGTGTAGTGACCCGAATGGGAACATTCTTAACCTCACAAAACTTTGAGAAGTTATAGGAATTCCATTAGTTTCCTTTCAAACTGTAGAGAGGAGCTCAGCGGATCGGACTAGTGGTCAACACGTCAAAGACAAAGATAGGACAATATTAGCCACCCACCACGAGTGTGTATCAGTCGGCATTCAGCTCTCTAGTCCAATTTTTTGACGTAGGGGATTACGTCCTTTAGGAAAATAGGAAGATTCTAAGTATTCAAATTTGAGACCGTCACGAAAAGTGGTCAGGAAGTATAAGTTAATATCTCAGCCAGTACTGGAAATTCTCATTTTCAATGAGAGATGTCACGCGATGTTTACATATCTGCCCCTTTCAATCTCTATAGAAACGCGAAGGATGAATGGCAAGCTACGAAAATCTCAAAAAATATTTGTCCCGTGACAGGGCATGAAAGTGTGCAAAATCTGCTTTGTTTTTGTGTTTATTACCACCTTCAACTCGGTGAATTAAAGGAATATGATTGATTTATCGACTAGTCACTATTCTTTGCATATATGTATTAAAATAATTTAGAAATTTTTATTTTAAAATAAAGCACAACATCCTTTCATGACTGCCTTTCATGCAAAATTGATCAAAGAACCCACGATACTTTCATTTGGTCGCCTGAAATAGAAAAAGGCGCTTTGCTCTCTGTCTTATGACGATCACGACTTATTCCAGTACTGATCTCAGCCTTCTTACAACCGATCTCGGAGATTTGCGTATCAATCGATCGATGACCTTTCTAAGATTTTTCATAACTATTAAAAACAATGGGTTAAAAGCGTTGATCTATTGCAAAATTGAATTTCGCCTTGCACTGTGAAAAATCGGTAAACCAATTAATCCCTTATGTGCATCGCAAGCACAGACATCAAAATCGTGCAACTTACGGGCTGGGCTCTGGGCACGAGGGCCACACCCAAGTAACCAAAAGTTCCAAAGTACTTTTAATGGAACTTTTGGTTACTTGGGCACAGTACTGTCTCAACGATGACGCCGGTAGCAGCAGTCCCAGCTGAAAACGGATCATCGAGAGGTCGTCAGCAGCAGCACTCAGGAGAAATTTCACGCAATCTTCAGACCATCGTTTGGTTGCTGTTCGTGATTAGTTTTTTTTTTTTCTTGTTCGGGTGTGCCACTGCGACCAGTTATTAGATCTATTGTAGCGTTACCCGTATCCTTAGTGTTTAAGTGCATGTCGAATTACTCCATTACTATTGATAAGCAATGCAGTATCGGTTTCGATACAGTTGTTGTTTTGTTTTCTCAAGACCACCATGACAAGGTCCCGCTATTTAGACCCTTCATAGAGAGCAATCCCATTGAAGGCGCGCCCCTTATCAATAGGAAATCAATCCTTTCTTGAGAAAACAGAACAGTGATACTGTTTTTGGCCATGCATCGGAGCCCTAGCCACATCCTTGTCATGCTTCTAGAATATCACCAGTAAACAATGAAAACCCGGGATTTAGCTCTGTCTACAAGACCATTTCAAGCAAGAGAATTTGTTCAGTAATAAGAACTTCCGTGTGTTCCTCTCACTACCATTGTTCACCAGTTCAAGAAGAGTTAGTACGTATTTAAACCCCTAACTCGATTTTTCCAGCAATCAGTTCAGCCTAGGGACGGGTACCGAGGTTTTTTAACTAATTGCTTGAAAAGTTGTTTCCGCTGCAAACAGTTTAGCCTCAAACAAGAGGAATTCGAGTCTTTCAACTGTCTGCAAGGTAACATTAATTATGTTTTATTTCTGAGACTGCTGTTGGTAGCGAGGACTAAATACGATGAATCCTTAATTACCACAACTTATTGCCCTAGCTAGAAAAACGGATTAGGCTAGGGCTCTGTTTGGTAGATCTTACACCGCAACACACTACGTCAAAGTGATCTACCGTGTTACGGGAATCGTGATTAGTTAGACGCATTGTGAAAAGAAATCAGGAACACCATTTTATACGAGAGAAGCTAGAGCCGAGATAAATTTTCCCCAAAGTGCAAATCATAACCGCTTGGCGAAGGAAGAAAGTTGGAGTTGGTAGCGATAAAAACGCTTGTCGGAGGGAGACGTAGCAATAATTTATTCGTATGGACTGCGTCTATCGTGTTTGGGCGGTAAATCATTTCCAGGGTGTGAACTTATTATTCCATTATCATTTAGTATTCAGCCAATAAATCATTCTAGAGGTGGAATTCAGATAAATCTTGAATGGTGGACTTCTAGCGCTATTCTCCCTCTTCAATTTTGCCTATTGCACTATGTATAATATTTACAGCGTGAAACGCTTGTAACACTTAATATACTAAATGATAATAAGTATAATAGTCCGCCATACAACACTTTTTGGAATTCTGCCTCTAGAATAAGTTATTGGCTGAATACTAAAGGATAACGATGGCTTTTAGTTCCCTTCGAGACGGCGGATTAGCTAGCTCGCCCGGCATCAGATGGCGGTCTGAAAACGGTCACGAAAACCGGACCTCGGCTTGCCAGTATCCGATTGCAATGGAGACCGAGGCTGCCCCTTACGGTGGCTAGTAATATTGGCGTCTGCTGGCCGTGCCTTTTGTTCGTTCGATGCCAGTGATTCCGAACAGAACCATGGTCGACGCATTTTCTTCAAAGTGCAATTCATAATCGTTTAGCGCCGGTAGCAGCGCAAGTGCTCGACAATGCGATTTTTTTTTTGCATGGATGGTGTATATCGTGCTCCAGCAGCAATTCATTAATTGACGTCATAGGCAGTCATGTGAAGTCTTCTTTCAAGATTCTGAATTTTGGTCTCTTTCTTTTCGTGATTGAAAAGCCGCACTATTGAAAACAAAGCGATTAGCTGAGACAAATTTTCTTCAAAGTGCAAATCATAATTGCTTTGCGACGGCACAAATAAGAGAGTCCAAGCTTCTTCATACAATGTCATGTTCATGTCATGTTCATTTATTCAATCTACATCTAAACAGATAACACTGAATCAACAATTTGACGCCACAATACACGGTTCGAGGCCGCATCTCTCCATCTCGCCAAGTCGTTTTGCACCTGGTCTGCCCACCTTTCTCGCTGTGCTCCACGCCGTCTCGTACCTGCCGAATCGAAAGCGAACACCACCTTTGCAGGGTTGCTGTCCGGCATTCTTGCAACGTGTCCTGCCCATCGTACCCTTCCGGATTTAGCTACCTTCTGGATACTGGGTTCGCCGTAGAGCTAGGCAGGCTCGTGGTTCATTCTTCGCCGCCACACACCGTCTTCTTTCACACCGCCAAAGATGGTCCTAAGCACCCGTCTCTCGAATATTCCGAGTGTTTGCAAGTCCTCCTCGAGCATTGTCTACGTTTCATGTCCGAAGAGGATTACCGGTCTTATCAGGGTCTTGTACATGACACGTTTGGTGCGGTGGCGAATCTTTTTTGACCGCAGTTTCTTCTGGAGCCTGTAGTAGGCCCGACTTCCACAGATGATGCGCCTTCGTATTTCACGGCTAACATTTTTATCAGCCGTTAGCAAGGATCCAAGGTAGACGAATTCCTCAACCACCTCGAAGGTATCCCCGTCCATCGTAACGCTGCTTCCCTGTCGCGCTCGGTTCCTCCCACCAGCATGTACTTTGTCTTTGACGCATTCACCACCAGTCCAACTTTTGTTGCTTCACGTTTCCGGCGGGTGTACAGTTCTGCCATCTTTGCAAATGTTCGGCTGACAATGTCCATGTCATCCGCGAAACAAATAAATTGACTGGATCTGTTGAAAATCGTACCGCGGCTGTTACACCCGGCTCTCCGCATGACACCTTCTAGCGCAATGTTGAACAACAGGCACGAAAGTCCATCACCTTGTCTTAGTCCCCGGCGCGATTCGAACGAATTGGAGTGTTCGCCCGAAATCTTCACACAGTTTTGCACACCATCCACCGTTGCTTTGATCAGTCTGGTAAGCTTCCCAGGAAGCTGTTCTCAAATCCATAATTTTCCATAGCTCTACGCGGTCTATACTGTCGTATGCCGCCTTGAAATCAACGAACAGATGGTGCGTTGGGACCTGGTGTTCACGGCATTTTTGAAGGATTTGCCGTACAGTAAAGATCTGGTCCGTTGTCGAGTGGCCGTCAACGAAGCCGGCTTGATAACTTCCTACGAACTCATTCACTAATGGTGACAGACGTCGGAAGATGATCTGGGATATCACTTTGTAGGCGGCATTAAGGATAGTGATCGCTCGAAAGTTCTCACACTCCACGGGACTGACACTTGTATACCTCCACCACAGTTCATTTGGTAGCCAACATAGAAAATTCCGCACTGACAGCCATAAGAAGAATCATGGGAAAGAAAGAGATAGGTGCGTTCCACACTGACAGTTCCATAAACGACAAGCAGAAGAAACGAGACTGCATCTACACTACGAAAACACAACCAAAACATCAGACCCCTTTCACACTCCAGCTTGTCGCTTTTCTTGTAGATGGGGCATATAACGCCTTCCTTCCACTCCTCCGGTAGCTGTTCAGTTTCCCAGATTCTGACTATCAATTTGTGCAGGCAAGTGGCTAGCTTTTCCGGGCCCATCTTGATGAGCTCAGCTCCGATACCATCCTTACTATCTGCTTTATTGGTATTTAGCTGTTGGATGGCATCCTTAACTTCCCTCAAGGTGGGGCTGGTTGGCTTCCATCGTCCGCTGAACTGACGTAGTCATCTCCTCCGCTGCCTTGACTTTCACTGCCTGTACTCTGAGCGCCATTCAAATATTCCTCGTAGTGCTGCTTCCACCTTTCGATCACCTCACGTTCGTCCGTCAAGATGCTCCCATCCTTATTCCGGCACATTTCGGCTCGCGGCACGAAGCCTTTGCGGGATGCGTTGAGCTTCCGGTGGAACTTGCGTGTTTCTTGAGAACGGCACATCTGTTCCATCTCCTCGCACTTCGCTTCTTCCAGGCGGAATTTTTTCTCCTGAAAAAGGCGGGTCGGCTGTCTCCGCTTCCGTCTATAACGTTCCACGTTATGCCGAGAAGCTTGTTGCAGCGCGACCGCCCGTGCTGCGTTCTTCTCTTCTAGGATCTGTCTGCGGTGAAATCAATTAATCGTAGGCCGTTTTCGTTCGTCAGCCGGTGAGCGCTGAACTTCGCAATAGTCGGTCTAAACTCCTCCTCTTGGCCAACCTGAGCGTTCAAATCTCATATGATGATTTTGACGTCGTGGCTTGGGCAGCCGTCGTATACACGTTCCAGCTGCGCGTAGAATGCGTCCTTATCATCATCAGTGCTTCCGGAGTGTGGGCTCTGGACGTTGATTATGCTGAAGTTGAAGAACAGGCCTTTGATCCTCAACCTGCACTCAACCATCACTATGAAAGCTGTTCCCAGCTCGTGTGTGTTGCCACAGCTCTGGTAGATGGTATATGATTAGTCCTAAACATTCGCACCATTGGTCCCTTCCAACAAACCTCCTGCAAACCGATACCGAATCCACGGTCCTTGAGCACCTTGAGAGAGATTTGTAGTTCCACGAACCGAGTTTCCAATCGCTAGTCCCTTTTCGTCGCAGTGGTCTTCACCGATGGTTCCGCCCTAGTAACATTTTGGTTTTTTCATGGTTTTATAACACTCTTGAAGAGTAAATTATGGTCTTCAAAAGCATTATAAAACTTAAAATGTTACTTGGGTGAACCGTACTCTCTTGTTGATTGTTCGTTGCGTATGTTTCTTAAAGGCTGGCTTGCAGGGTCTGACACCAAACCCCCTAAATTTCCGGAGGACCATTCCTCCTAATTCCCGGTGGACCATGGTGCACAGTTTCACTTAGGGGCAAGCCAGAGTAAACGCGACGCGAAGCGGCTCACGTAAAAGAATAACAATCATTATCATCAGGCTGTCAAATTGCACTGTCGCGTCGCGTCGCATCGCACGTCGCGTCGCATCGCACGTCGCGTCGCATCGCACGTCGCGTTTACTCTGGCTTGCCCCTTAGAGTCCCTCGCTGGCACTCGGACGATGATCAGCCGCCCCTAACATGGAGAACATATGCTATTGTGAGCCGATCCTGACATGGAGAACAGACGCTCATGAGCAGTACACCTCCGAAGAGGAGCAAATCCCCCCTTCCCTGTCAGCTTTGTTGGAATATCAGGTAGTGTGCGACGCTTCGCTGTAGATCGAAGATGGATAGGAGGTAGGCGCCAGTTGGTTGTAGTTGCTCTTGGGTAGATTAAGGAATATTGTTATGGTTGTATTGTATATACCTATTGTTGAATAAAGAGAACTGCAACTACTGGCAGAAGTATCAGTCAGTAGCCTGCCGTGGTGTAGAGAGGGAACTCTAGTTGTTATTCTTAGTGAGGGGGGTTCCCTTCTCCGGCCAACAGGTTATGGGCCCAGGAACGATTCCCATCTTAGTGGGATGTTATTGCCGTCGACGTTATCGCAGTGGGATCATGGATCGGCCGCATAAGTCGCGTGGCGCAGTGGGATCATAGATCAGCCACGTAAGCCTTGGGTAGCGCTGGACGGAATTCATCAGGAGGTTGGAACGTTCGGTAGGATGCTGGCTGGTCAGTAGGAGCCCAGGAGGAGCGTCGGAACATTCAGGAGCTAGTCAACAGAGGGTGCTGTGCAAACGTCGGATAGAGGCCATTTGTACGGGCAACGGATTGGGCTAGGAGGAATTGTTCGGCGAGGAGGAGCTCTGGACGGGAGGCTCGGTGAAGGAGCCAAGAAAAGTAGCGACGCGTGCACACTAAGGAGGAGTGTTGTAATATCAGGTAGTGTACGACGCTTCGCTGTAGATCGAAGATGGATAGTAGGTAGGCGCCAGTTGGTTGTAGTTGCTCTTGGGTAGATTAAGGAATATTGTTATGGTTGTATTGTATGTACCTATTGTTGAATAAAGAGAACTGCAACTACTGGCAGAAGTATCAGTCAGTAGCCTGCCGTGGTGTAGATAATGAACTCTAGTTGTTATTCTTAGTGAGGGGGGTTCCCTTCTCCGGCCAACAAGCTTCAATTTCTGTGTAAATTTCAAAGAATATTCAACAGAAACTTTCCGTGGATATTCCAAACATTTTCCTATAGAAATTTGGTGCACGAGAGTGAAGAATACTCCAACCGATGGATATTCAATTTCGCAAAAAAAAGGTCTGTTCAGATTCCGTACCAGCAGAACCGAAATCTTTCGAGAATCAGTCACTGATCCCGGTTCTTTGGATGGGCCATTCTCAATGCTGGAATTTTCTATGTCTCTTCTTTCATCGAATAACTCTGCTCCGGGATGCGATAACATCAAATTCAATCTTCTTAAAAATCTCCCAGATATCGCAAAAAGACGGTTACTTGACCTGTACAACTGTTTCATGGAGTACAACATCGTACCACCAGAATGGCGACAGGTCAAAGTAATAGCTATTCAAAAGCCTGGGAAACCAGCGTCTGATTACAATTCCTACCGACCGATTGTCATGCTTTCATGCATGAGAAAATTATTGGAAAAATGATCCTTTCAAGAATCGACCATTGGGTTGAACAAAATGCATTACTCTCAAATACTCAGTTTGGATTTCGTAAAGGTAAAGGAACAAATGATTGTCTAGCGTTGCTCTCTTCAGATATACAGCTGGCCTTTGCGCACAAGGAGCAATTGGCTTCAGTATTCTTGGATATTAAGGGCGCTTAAATGCTGTCAGACAATCTGCACAGTAATGGATTGCCCGTTATTTTGAATAATTTCTTGTACAATTTGTTGTCAGAAAAACAAATTAATTTTACACTCGGCACTCTGACAACTTCCAGAAATAGCTACATGGGTCTTCCCCAAGGTTCATGTTTAAGTCCCTTGCTTTATAATTTCTATGTTAAAGATATTGACAATTGTTTGGAAGGACAATGCACGCTCAGACAACTTGCAGATGATGCCGTGGTCTCTCTAAGAGGTCCATGTGCAGCTGTCTTGCAAGGACCATTGCAAAGTACCCTAGATAATCTGACTGTTTGGGCCAGACATCTAGGGATCGAGTTTTCACCGCAAAAAACTCAGTTGGTTGTGTTTACTAAGAAGCGGTACCCTGCTCAACTGAAACTAAAGCTGTTGAATGATGACATCAACCAATCTTTATCTTCTAAATACCTTGGGGTCGTGTTTGATTCTAAATGCACCTGGAGACTTCATATTGAGTATTTGATAGAGAAATGCCGGAAAGGATCCATTTTCACGTTCTATCTCCGGAACATGGTGGGGTGCTCACCCGGAAGACCTCATCAAACTCTATAGAACGACTATTCTCTCTGTTTTAGAGTACGGATCCTTCTGCTTCCTCTCAGCAGCTGATTGCCACCTTATCAAATTGGAACGAATTCAATATCGTTGTTTGCGTATTGCCCTTGGCTGTATGCATTCAACGCATAACATGAGCCTGGAGGTGCTTGCTGGAGTCACTCCTTTAAAGCACCGTTACTGGGAGCTCTCACTAAGAATACTAATCAAATGTGGAACAAGTAACACACTTGTCTTACACAACTTCGATAATATGCTTGAACTGGTTCATCGGTCAAGATTCTTAAGAGTTTATCTCAACTACATATCGTCAAATCTTTGTCTTCCATGTTATACTCCCCCTCGAGTTGACTTCACCAATGACAGTTTCTCAATTGAATACGATCTGTCCATGAAACATGCTATTCAAGGAATACCGGATCAGCTTCGAAATCTTTTTATTCCCTCCATTTTCTTCTGAAAAATATGAACATGTCAATTGCAACAACAGATATTTCACTGATGGTTCTCGCATTAACGGATCCACTGGCTTCGGTGTTTTCAATGTAACTTCAACCACCTTCCGAAAACTTCAGGAACCGTGTTCGGTTTATGTTGCTGAGCTGGCAGCAATTAACTTCGCTTTGGGGATAATTTCCAATCAGCCCGTAGACCATTATTTCATCTTCTCGGATAGTCTTAGTTCTATCGAGGCACTCCGGTCGATGAAACCTGTTAAGCACGCATCTTACTTTCTTACAAACATAAGAGAGCAGATGCGTGGTTTGGTCGAAAGATCATTCAAGATTACCTTTGTTGGGGTCCCTTCTCACTGCTCAATCCACGGCAATGAGAAGGCAGACTCGCTGGCATAGTTGGGCGCACAGGAAGGTGAGGTTTATGATAGACAATTCTCGAGCAACGAGTTTTTCCCATTAGTCCGTCAGAGTACTCTTCAAAGTTGGCAAAGAAATTGGACACACAACGAACTTGGACGGTGGCTATTTTCCATAGTTCCAAAAGTTTCTGGGCGAGCGTGGTTCAGAGGTGAGGACTTAAGTCGAGGCTTCATTCGCGTGATGTCGAGACTTATGTCTAATCACTATTCACTAAACGCACATCTGTACAGAATAAACCTTGTCGACAGCAACTTATGTAGGTGCGGAGCCGGTTATGATGACATCGATCACGTAGTTTGCTCGGAAAACGACGTCTCCAGAGAGCAATTATTGGATACCCTAGTGGCCCGAGGTAAACAACCCTTCCAGGAGATAAGAGGTGTTTTGGGGGATCGTGATGTGGTCTATATGCAAGCCATTTATAGTTTTCTTTGTTCCTCTGACATAAAAGTCTAATACTTTTGTTTTTTTCTTTTTCTCAAAGTTTTTTTTTGTTTTGTCTCTGTCTGTCTGTCCCGTAGAGCGCCGTAGCTCTGGCCGTCCGGAAGATGCTCCCATTCGAACCATTCTTCGAGCACGACGACACACCACATCGTCCCCGACGCCAAATGACCGGATGAGCTACTGAAATTCCTTGATTATGATGATTCCCTGATTCCCGAATCCTAATCCCCGTCCATCCTTAAACATTGTAAACCTAACCTCGAGTCACCACGAGTACGTTGGCTTATTTCCCTCTCTTACTAATTTAATAATAAGATTATGTCGATTGTACATATCTCAAAGAAACGTGGCTCCGTAAAGTGTTATACACGCCTGAGCCTACCAAATAAACGAAATTGAAAAAAAAAAGAAATTTGGTGCAATTTTCCGTGGAAATTTCTTCTGTAAATTCTAAAGAATTTAATTTCCAAATAAATATTTTGGAAAAACTGAGATTTTTTTAAGGAAGATCATCAGTTTTTTCCGGCGAAATTCAGTAGCTTCTGCAGTTAAGGTGACTCGGGGAGACACTAAAAACTGTGTTATTTCTCCTATCTTTCGTCTCTTTCTAGCATTATCAACTGTAAATTTATCAGCATGTAGATTGCGAGTAAGCACTCTCCGGTGATACTTTTTCAAAATCATATTTGTTGTAGAAAAAAAGTTAAGCATTCAATGATGGAAATGATGAAGATTTGATGATTGTTAGTGCTTCCCGTGTCACCTTAATGTATTTAAATATCCCGAAAAAATGCAGAAAAAATCTTCAAGAAATGAACGTAGTTAAAAAAAAATCGCCACGCCGACTCACGCTGCCGCCGCTATGGTTAAAATGGCTAAAAATCGGACCGCACAAAATATCTGCTCACTGAGCAGAAACTCGAATTCAGCCCGAGAAATGTTCTACCTACCCAAAAATATTTGTTGATATTCAGTCAAATTCAGTTAACTTTAGATCAAATTTTGCTTGCTTCAAAAGATTTTAGTGCAGCAATGCATCAAAAGTATTGGAAAATTAAGAAGCAACTGCTCTGATTATGGAATACTCAAACAGTTACAATAATTTTTGTTATTACTATGCTCAACATTAGGAACAACTCACAAAAATACATATTTGATTATTATTTTTTGTATGCGAATGAATATTTCATATTGAAACAGAAAAAAAAAACAGGGCTATTATTGTATTGTGAATGTGCGAATGTACTTACTTGTCATAAGACGAGTAAGTATCTACTATTCCATTTGATTCCACCACTTTGTTACTTTACAAATACGTATTTCGACCTCAGCAGTAAGATCGTCAGTCGTTGTTCGTACTTCACTCGACTTTTAAAATGCATCATTCCGACTTGGCAAAGAATGTAGTGATGTATGTACACCCAGGTTTTTTTTTACGCGGTTGGAATTCATTAATTTCTCGGTTAACCTGAACTTTCACAGATTTGTAAATACCCCCTGAATTTTCTTTGATTTTTTGTGAATTTTTTCGTGGAGTTAACTCATTGCTTCATTGACGCTGAAGGTCTTAAACGACCAAAACCAAACCGTGTAAAAAAAACCTGGGTGTAGTCCTCATTTACTCTCGTAGTGGGTTATAACAACAACCTGTTCAATAGATCAAAAATAAAATATTTAAGATCCGTTTGGACTCCCGAACAGTAAAGGCTCAGATAAACATTTACTGATAAGATATTGGGATGCTTTTACCCAAAATAAGAGCTGAGTTTTTTTCTTTTGAGTCTTATAGATGCTTTCTAAGACATGGTATTTATCGTGCCGGCATATGTGCAATAAGCTCTCTATTCATTACATCTTTTCTGACCTTTATCCGTCCTCTTCTTCAATTTCCAATTTCATACATATGGCTGATTTAGTTTGGCAAATCCTACACCCTACAACAAAATATCCCTTTAAACATCGGTAGGGAGGTGAACATCACATCTTTCATGCATCTGAAAGGTGCACCCTTCATATTTTTGAAAGAGGATACAATGTTGAATACCCAAATAAACATGCTCCAATAGCTTTTTAAATTTGGTTGGGTACTATCACGTTTATGGTAGAACTTATTTGGAACATGTTGAACAATTTGGAATACAACTATGGTTCAAGTTTTTGCGTTACCTTACTTGCTACCAAAAACAGATTATTGTCTTACGTCTTTTCGTCTTTTCACTTCCCTATCCTTTAGAAGGGTCTCACAGGATAACGGAGACACCAAAATTTAATCAAAGATCAACACACAGGCAATTTATTCATGTATTTGTGATACATTTATGGAAAATTTACGGCGTTTTTCAATCAATGAGTGGAAGGGATGATTGGTTATGAAGTGGTATTTCGTGATATTTCATGTACGCTCGTGAGTTTCCAAGTGTATTGAGACAGAAGCACGAGAATGTTCCAGGAACTATCATAACATAGTCTGATTACAAGCAATTTATATTAATGTTACATAAGCCTAACAAAAAATTTTGGTTAATCAACTTTTTGCTAATCAAATAGGCATAATTATCTATTACAATATATTATTTTAGACACTGAAGACGACCTTACTGTTGAGGTCGAAATACGTATCTGTCAAAGGTACAATTAAGTAGTGGAATAGTGCAGACTCGTCTTATGACAAGTGAATACATTTCACTAAAAGCTGAAAATATTATTTTTAACAAAAAGTTCCCCTTATTTTAAGCTAAATTTTCTTAAAACTTGATATGAAGATATGTAGTTAGAGCGGCGTATTGTATAATTTTTCCACACTTCACGCTAGATTACTTTTTCTTTAGTTTCTTATAGGTAGTGCTCAAATGTGCCTATAACGCAGGACGGTTTTGTTAAATGTTTTGGTAATTTGCAGGGGGAGAAGGCGGAGCACTGAATCCCTACCCCAACATGTGCGACATCTGGATTTGGTTCTAAACTGTAAACAACAGTGTTAATTCTCTACCACCTTTTTGTTATGGCGAGGCAATTTTTATGCAAACTTTTGTTTTCGATATTTTTCAAAATTAAACGCTCAATCATGCAGCAATATAACGATGTGGTATGCTTGAGATACCTGCTTGATTATAGGGACTCGAAAAAGAATTTATTTGCAGTAACTAACCGAATATAAAAATGTTCACATTAACGATTGCGCCCTAACACCGGTTCTAAGCTTCGATGCAGAGTACACGAGCTTTGTTCGCCAGTGACAGGCGTATGAGGCCCTTGGTAATTTGGGTTTGATTTAAGCAACAAACCAATAGTAACACATTTTAGAGGGTGAACTTCAAAATATTCTAAAAAAAACTGTAATCATTTACTACAACTAACTAGCACAAAAACATCGCGCTATATATTTACTACAAGTTTGTATACTCAGCCTCTAAAATGAGTGACAAGCTACTAAATTATAGAATCCCAATTATTAAAAACCCTCTTTGTCTATAACCTTTGTTTTACAGGACATTGCGTAAATTTGTAATCTGTGGCGTGCGAAGCGAACCAAAGTTAGGCATTTTGGAAAGATTTCGCTCCTTGAATAAGATTCTATGTTAAGATAAAAGATATTTTAGTTACTAGATAAAGATTGTCGCTACTGTTCCCTTTGTTCTGCTGTCCGAAACATGTGTGGTACATACCTGTCAAATCGTATGGATTTTCCTTCTTTGACATTTAGCTCCCCTATCCTCGCCAGCAAAAGATGTTCCGGACAGCGACGACAGCGACAATCTTTATCTAGTAACTAAAATATCTTTTGTTAAGATCAATGTCTGTTGAACAAAAATATCGACACTGTTGTTTCATAAAGGCCAATGTCGCAAACGTAAACAATGCCTTTTCCTGCAAATTCCTCAACAACTAGGACCGCTCCCAGCTAACAACCACTTGAAACTGGTGGCATTCCGCACCTTCTATCGAACGGAGGTGGAAAATAACGCCAGAAGTCTCTAATCTTCCTGAAATCAGCAGAAGCAGTCAATGTTTACGTTTGCGACTTTCGCCCTTTTGAAACAACAATGTCGATATATTTTAAAAGCTTCTAAGAAAAGTTTATAGGTCAAATGACATGTCAGTAAAAAACAATAATTTTTTTTTTTTTTATTGAGTTTGAGGGGGTAATAATTAAATTTCATTTAAATATTCGTTTACGCGTTCGATGAAAATTTCTTTTAGAGTACAATTTTTTATCTCTATGTTTGCATTTATTTTAAGACAATATAACTCACGGACGGTTGAACCGATTTCCAAGATTTTTCCTCACTGATCGGTTCATCTTGGGATCAGCTGTGTTTGTACATTCTAAGAATTGATCAAATTGACGGGCTAAGTTGGAAAATTTGCCATCAAGGTTTCATGAGTTCTGGAGAAAGCCATCAAGCTCAAACTGATATTGAATCTTGTGCGACACTGCAATCAACTACATAAATGATAGACAGATTAAAAATAAAACCCAAGTGAGATCGGGCAGATTTACCAAGTGTAGAATAGCATTTGACTTAATTCAAATCTATACATTCTACAGGATAAAAATTAGTTAAACATTCTAAATATTTGCCTTAAAAAATTCAAATCAGGGTAACCTCCCACCCTACCGGCATTGAATGAAAATGCTAATCTTTCTCAAGGTTACCCATTTATATATTGTTTTGATCCATTCATACAAGGTACAGTTACGCATCGAAAGAGCCCGGCTTCCGAAGTAAATAGCGTCTACACTGCTGTTGCATTTGTATTGTTTTGGCGCGTCCCTTCATAACAATTTCATCCTGCAAGGGGCAGTGCAAGCTTATAGTGAGGAAAATCTAAAACATTTTCATTGCACTTCCCGTTCCACATCATATGCACCTATACCGTTATTCATTGAACATTGCAAAGAGATTGTATCAAGGATTGTATTTACAGTTCCAGCTCTCATTACGTGATGGCGAAATAGCGCGCGCCAAAGCTTTTTGAATTTTGATGTCAGTGGGGTTGCGTTGCGTGCGTGATCTCGCCGTCGTCGTCATTCAATACATCACCCTTCTGATGGGTCCGAGGTAAATAAAAACAGAGAACATAGTAGAAAGCAAAAAGGATTTGGAATACATACCCCACCAGCTTGTGCGCATGAGAATGTGTGAGTGAAATCCCCGGTGCATTTCGGCGTTTTCGGATCTTTCACAACAAAAGCGTCGTCTGCTTTTCGTTGGTAGAATTTTCCCGCCAATCCAGTATGTGATAAAAAGGGTCCGCGTTCGGGTGGCGAACATCAGTATTCGTGTGCATATCGAAGTGTTTAGATCTTGTGATCAATCAGTGAACCCAAAAAGGACTATCAGCCGAATCGAAAGCCGAAAGCAAAATGGCCCGTACAAAACAAACAGCCCGTAAATCAACCGGAGGAAAGGCTCCGCGCAAACAGCTGGCCACCAAGGCAGCCCGCAAAAGTGCCCCGTCTACCGGAGGAGTAAAGAAACCCCATCGCTACCGTCCGGGAACGGTCGCCCTTCGTGAAATTCGCCGTTACCAGAAGTCGACGGAGCTGCTGATCCGCAAGTTGCCGTTCCAGCGTTTGGTGCGTGAAATTGCGCAGGATTTCAAAACGGATTTGCGTTTCCAAAGCGCTGCGGTTGCAGCCCTGCAGGAAGCCAGCGAAGCCTATCTGGTCGGCCTGTTCGAGGACACCAATCTTTGCGCGATCCATGCCAAGCGCGTCACCATCATGCCGAAGGATATTCAGCTGGCCCGACGCATTCGAGGCGAACGTGCCTAAGGAGGATTAGAGGATCCAAACCAGGACGAGAATGGATGTGTGTATGCGCGAGCGGGTGACAAGTTGTGTTTTTAGATTTGTAAAACCGAACGAAATGGAATAAAACCAAATGGACCAGCCATAATGTGCGATTTTTGTCTGGAAGAGAGGCGTCTTTTTTTCGAGGGGTGAAAAACGGTTAAACGTCCATGGCAATTAGAAATAAGCGTATGTGTGTGTAATTCTTATGGAACTACGCGTCATTTCGAGATGCGAATGTATTTTATGTATGAGATAAAAATGCAGTTGAATTCTTAACAATGAATAAAATATGTATTATTTACTTAAATATATTGAGAAAAAGGATCGTTCACCAACTCCTGCGGGGAGAGGGAGGAGGCTAGTTTAAGCCTGTTTATACGAGTTAAATTTAATTACAGTATATCCCGATTTTATCAAACCCCCCCCCCTCCTGGTAAATTTTGCGGTGATGAAATCGGAAAAAAATATTTTTTAAATTAATTTCATCTGGGTGTGCGGATAGAATCGACTAACTGAAGCCAAAATTTTCTGTTGTGCCGGAACCAGAGGGGGGACAACGGATTTTTTTCATATGGAGTTTGGCAAGTATGACAGTACCCTCTTATTTGGCGCATAAATTTATACTTATATATGTCAAAATGCTCATATACTATCATAAATTGTGGTGGTATTTGTAAAAATTTGTATTGTTTACCGTTTTTACAAGAGAGAGTGGTGTCGAAAGCACATATTAAATTAAAAATCGCAAGAACAAAAATACCCCAAATCCGTAAATATGTAGTGTTTTCACTTTATTCCTTACGCGAAATATGCAGATAAATAATTATGTTGGTAGAAGAAAATCTGTGCTGAGCAGAAACAGTTGTTTCTTGCATTATCCAAACTTTGTGCGTTTCAGAACATTATCACTCACTGCAGTGTTTATTTTTCATAGACTATCCAGCTTTCCACGCTTGGTAATGGCGGCTTTTCGCTGTGTAAAAATCAATCGGTCACTGTACTGTTTGACACTAGCTGGAGGAAAGCTCACTGGCGTTCCTGGGTGAGGGGAAGGGAAAAAAAGCCTTTTCGCCAGTGAGTTTTCCTCCAGCTAGTGTCAAAAAGTACAGTGACCGATTGATTTTTACATACCGACAAGCCGCCATTACCGAGCGTGGAAAGCTGGATGGCTTGGTGTTAGTGCCGTCGGCATTCGCTCGATTGGTGGCAACAAAAATTTGACAGCTCAGCACCCGCCTGGCCGGAACCAAAGATCGTGATGAAGATCGTGGTTTATGTTCGTTTTAGATGTTACATTGAGAAGTATTGTTATTATTCGGGTAAAAAAAACTTAGTTTAAGCACAGACAAACAGACGTAACACTAGAGAAATTTCCATCGACCATGACTTCAACGATCAATTTGAATTTGATCGATTGCGCGTTTCACAACTAGAGGCGCTAGCGTCGTAATCCTTCGAGTTTGACATTTCACTCCAGCGCCTTCTGGTGACAATGTCATACGAAACATTGTTTCGTGCAACATGCTCGCAAGATGGTGGTAGAGGAGTTGGACGATGGATTTTTTTGAAAAATGTTCAAACTGTTACGTCTGTTTGTCTGTGGTTTAAGTTTTACATTCTTTGTAACAAATTCACATTATATTTCGAATGGATAATTAGTAGGGATGCAACTAAAAAGCACTCGTTACAAGATTTTACGAGGTTCAGTAGCTGATTGGAACAGGAATGTATGTAAACCATCGTAAAGTTATGTATAGAGCACAGAGAAACAGACGTCTCACTCTACACATGTTCCATCGTTCATTTTTTTAACGGTGGATTCAATTTTTGTAGGTGGTCGATCGGCCACCGATGGCGCTTCCATCGGTTCTACTTGTGTTTGACGTTTGCTCACTACCGCCACCTGGTTGCCGCTTGTCCACCTACAGTGCATTTAGAATTGGGCGGTACTGTTTTCGTGACGATGATTTTGATTGCATTTTGTTCTAAGTGAGACATTTGTTTCTCTGTGTATAGAGTCTCGCGCATTAGTGCGCCTTCATGCAGCATGGGAAGAGAAATTCGAAGAACGGGAAATGTTTGATACTGCAAAATAATTTTGCTTATGGGATTGATTTCAAAATAACCCGCTACTCGCTTGAGAGCAGAAAAGTGGCTCTATCCGCAGCACCCAGCATTTCATGAATCAGTTTATATGAAAGGTTAAATGAGTGATTGGTAGACAAAATCGGGCTGACAAAAAGATATTTTAGTTACTAGATAAAGATTGTCGCTTCGGTTCCCTTTGTTCTGCTGTCCGAAACATGTGTGGTACATACTAGCAACCCTATAACCCTATCCAGCTTTCCACGCTCCCTAATGGCGGCTTGTCGGTGTGTAAAAATCAATCGGTCACTGTACCGTTTGACACTAGCTGGAGGAAAGCCCATTGGCGTTCCTGGGTGAGGGGAAGGAAAAAAAGGCCTTTTTACCAGTGAGTTTTCCTCCAGCTAGTGTCAAAAAGTACAGTGACCGATTGATTTTTACATACCGACAATCCGCCATTACCGAGCGTGGAAAGCTGGATAGTATTTCTAGTACATACCTGTCAAATCGTACACACTCAGTTTTTATTTCTGCAGCTCGGCAAAAATCCGCACAGCCGTGCTCCAGCAAAATAAATAACTGATATTCTGGCAAAAATAGCGTTTGTTAGCTGATTTTCGGCAAATTATTTGCTGATTATCAGCAATTTTGACAGAAATCTCGGCAAAAAACATGTTTACTGGGGCACGGCTGTGCGATTCTCGGTAAAAGTTCAACATTTTGCTGAGATCTCGGTAAAAAAAATTAAGTGTGTATGGATTTTCCTTCTTTGACATTTAGCTCCCCTATCCTCGCCAGCAAATGATGTTCCGGACAGCGACAATCTTTATCTAGTAACTAAAATATCTTTTGGTTGGCACTATTCATTTTTATTGTCTATCCGGAAAAAAGTTACACACCAAAATTTCATTTTTCGTTCCAGCAAAACAGTTTGCTGGTTTTAAACCAGCAATAGATTTGTTTGCTGAAATCCAGCAATTGTTTGAATGATTTATTGAAAATAAACAAACGTCAAGTTTTTGCTGGAAATCCAGCAATCGTGGTAATCTGTCAAATTAAAGACAAGCGTCAGAGAGCCATATCTGTTTCATTTCCGCGTGAACAATTAAAACGGATCTGGAACTGCAGTCCATACATTAGCCGCTGGATTACGACTATTTCAGCCAATGCTAAGCCATTATCGTGAGAGATGTTATTGTAAAGTAAAATTAGCTATTTTACTGCTGTTTAAACTATCTGCTGTAAGTGAATTGAAAAAAAAACTATCGGAATAAGAGGATATTTTCTACGACATGTATCAGCAGTCGATCATGCAAAAATATCTGTTTTACTTATTTGAATATCTTGATTGACATGCCAAGAGAAGTTATCTCATTCTTATGATTGTTATATTATTAATTTAATGCACTTTTTGATTCTGATATTTAAGTAAATATTATTGAGATTAAATTGCTGGAAAACAGCAAATTATTTTGATTTTCATTTTACTGATCATCCAGCAAATCGTAATCGACATTGCTGAAAATACAGTTATGTACCTGTCATTTTATGATTTTCATGTTTACTGGAAAAACAGCAAAATAAAATTTGCTGGATGGATTGCTGGTTTTACAGCTCGGCAAAATCCAGCAAAATTTTGCTGCTTTCCAGCGAAAAAAATTTGGTGTGAGACCGATTTTTATACCGAAGTTGGATTTTTCTCCAGATACAGGCAACTTTCCCAACTTCGGAAATAGTGCGCTAGATTCGCCTAAAGATGCGCTAAACAAAGCATCAATTAGTTTGACAGATAAAACTTCGGAAGAAAGCTCGGTTCGGAAGTCCTGACTTCCGAATTCTAAGGTGGTGCTACGCCGACAATATACATATCGGCCCGGCGACAAAGCTACCAAGCTAAAAGTGGATGGTGGTTGTAAGCCTTTTAGACAACAAATTACGGGTTCCGTTTACGTATTTTGCCTTTCCAATGGATAAATTTATTGATTCATATTTGTGAAACAAATTGAAAAGTTATAAAAATCAGATTTTGTCACATTTCCTATTTTACCACCCCCAAAATTCACCAGGTGCGTGATAAAATCGGGATATTACTGTATTTTATTCTCAAACTAAGGGTGATATGACGGCGATGACATACTGACGCGTCGAGCGATGCGGAGCGCGTTCAAGCACTCGTATAGCAGAATATGAGCAAGATAAATCTAGAGTGCTTTGAGAATAGGTCGTATGTGCAAAAGAGAGCCTCTCTTCGGTTACATTCTCTTTCGATTATTACAATGCTATACACAAATTTGTGTTGGATTTTTTGGCAGATATCTAAAGACAATAACTTTGTCTAGCGTGCTAAAGTGAAAATGTAGCAGAAAATGCTAAACTTGCCGATCTATTAGCGAAAGAGAGCGTGAACAAAGAGAATCTCTCTTTTGCACATACGACCTATTCTCAAAGCAAACTAGAAATATTCTTTTGTATTGGACGTGTGCGTGCGCGAACGCGTCTAAGGGCGATGACATACTGACGCGTCGAGTGATGCGGCGCGCGTCCAAGCACTCGTAAAGCAGACCCCACACGACGGAAAAAGTTTGACAAACTCTTGATTATTGAAGAAAAAGATTGATCGTGTGCAGGGTTGGTTCGCTCTGAGGAGTATTCAAGAGAAGGTGTAAAAACTTCTCTTTTCTCGATCTGTTATCCGAGTGTATTGTGCAGAAATACACTTTATCTTTGTATGAAGGAGCGTGCGTAGTATCCACTCTTCGTCGCACAAGTCCACAAGTGTAAAGAGTACAGGAAAATGGTAATTTGCTGTTTACCAAAATGCATACATTTAGGCTATATTCTAAATCTTCCATATAAATACGCTGTTGTGAGCGCCTAAACATAGGCCATTTTGTACACAATATCAAAACACACGCGACCGAAAATGTTCTCACTCTTTATCGATCATGTTTCTCTTGGCTTCAATCACACGTACGTGTGAACGCTCTCGAGTGTGAATCAATACACTTCTCTTTATTTGTAAATTCTCTACACATTTCAAGACGAAGTGTGAGGAATGACCAACCCTGATCGTGTGAGTGCGAACCCAAAATATTGAAGTAAATATTGAGGGAAATCAGAAAAGTTTGATATTCTTTTCAATATTTCCCCTCATCTCCCCCCGCAGTTTGCCCACAGGAGTCGATGACGGTTGAGTGTGTGCGTGTTTTGTGCGTTATACCGCTATTTGATTCATATTAGTTCAAGAAAAAAATGAGTTTTTCTTCAGCTACGGCCATGCTGGCTAATCAGTAAAAATATTGAAGAAAAGTTTGATGAAAAGTTTGACGAAAAAAGTATTGTCAATATATGCCTCGTGTAAGGTCTGCTTAAAGCATGCATGTAAAGCATATTCGATTATTGGCGCTTTGATGATGCATGAAGAAGAAGCAGAAAGATGATAATCGAAAAAAACGGAGAAGTTTTTAAAACTCTTCTCAAAAAATCTAAAATATTAGAAAATAAAATTTCGAATAGAAAGATGTAGGGTAAAGTGCCCAATAGTGGACCCCCAACCAATAGTGGACCCTCCAGCCATGTTTGCATTATTACCAAACAATGTAAACATTTTGCTATGAAATTCCATCGGGAGAACCTACCTTACTGTCCTATGATTTGACTACATGCATTGGATATGCTATGGAAAGTAAAATTAGATGATTTTTTACAATTCTATAAAAAATAAACACAATAGGGAAGAAGAACGTCCCGAAACGGAACATAAAAATCAAATGAAGAGTCGACTACAGGGAAGCAATTTCCTATTATGGACCCCCAGGGGGTCTACTATAGGGCGAATTCAGTCAGACTTTTAAATGTTAATTTCAACAAATAACGTCGAGTATTTGAGTGTTTTATGTATGTATCGTAAAAAGGAGATGCAGAGCTTGATATTAGATATCACGCAAAATTAATATGTTGAAAATTTCCACTCCTTATGCCAGGAAGAGCAAAATTTCGCTACTAGGGCGTCCATTATTGGGCATTTTACCCTACGCCCAGTCCAGGTTTTGCGCTCAAAGCGCAAGCGATTCCTTTAGGGCGATTCATTCCTTAATACTGCCCTGTCCTTACCGCTCAAGCCTGGCACGTAATTTTTGAACGACCACCTGTAAATCGCATTTTTTATTTCATTTCCTTGTGTTCCTTGAAGCTGTCAAATATCAAGCTCACTCACACTATCGCACAACAAAAACAACACATCATCATACCATCTGCGGAGCTGCGGTCGATGGACGAACTGAACGCAGTTGAAAAAGTTGTAGAATTTCGTGAAATAAGTGCAATTTCGTGGTGAATCGACATGATTCACAGTTTATTCATTGTCAATTCCAGCGGGTGAGTAAAGTTTAGTGTTTTCCAATGAGATTTGTACGTGAAAATGAGAATACGTATCACTAGAAAGTGCATCGATCTGTTTTGATTGCGAATTGGATCCAGTGTTGCCAGTAATTTACCTTCTTTTACAGCGATGTATTCTTGGAGAAACATTGGCGCAGTGTCGTGTCCCGGACGTGCGTTTCCTACTTTTTGGATGTTCAAAGGGAGAACCCCAATGTTAGACCATTATCCATGACTAATTTGAAAAAAAGAAATTTCACTGAAAAAATAATTCTAAATATTTTCAGGATGTTCCACCGGTGATTTCGACACCACATCACTATCTGGTTTCGATCCAGCGCGGCGGTGTCTCGCTGGTCGCAGCATGCAAACAGGAATGTCCTCCTTTGTTCGTCATTGAGTTCCTGCACCGGGTGGTGGATACGTTCGAGGATTACTTTTCCGAGTGTACGGAAAGCATCATAAAGGAGAACTATGTGGTAGTGTATGAACTACTAGATGAGATGTTGGACAATGGATTCCCGCTGGCGACGGAGAGCAACATCTTGAAGGAGCTGATCAAGCCGCCGAATATTCTACGAACGATTGCCAACTCCGTGACGGGAAAATCAAAGTATGGGTGATGGTATTTTTAAATTGAATCAGTTTTTATTGGGTGATTATAATTTCAGTGTCAGCGGGACACTTCCAACCGGTCAACTGTCCGCTATTCCATGGAGAAGAACTGGTGTGAAGTATACCAACAATGAGGCATACTTCGACGTGGTAGAAGAGGTAGATGCCATCATCGACAAAAATGGACAGACTATCTTCGCTGAAATTCAAGGATATGTAAGTTCTTCACTGTTAACAATTTATGAAACTTGCAAACATGGTATTTTATTCCGCTCATTCAGCAGAATAAAACCATTTGGCATTGTCTCTAATAATTTATTTTTCCTCATTACAGATTGACTGCTGCATCAAACTGAGCGGAATGCCCGACTTAACGTTATCCTTTATGAACCCGCGCCTCTTCGATGACGTTTCCTTCCATCCGTGTGTTCGCTTCAAACGCTGGGAATCGGAACGCATTCTCTCGTTCATTCCACCGGACGGAAACTTTCGGCTAATGTCCTACCACGTGGGGTCGCAGAGTGTCGTAGCAATTCCAATCTATGTGCGGCACAATCTGAGTCTTAAACCGGGCGAGCAGGGCCGAATGGACATCACGGTGGGTCCCAAGACGACACTGGGCCGCGTGGTAGAGGGTGTCAAGCTGGAGATTCGGATGCCGAAGGCGGTACTGACCTGTGCGCTGCTCGCCAGCCAGGGCAAGTATACGTTCGATCCGGTGACGAAAACCTTGCACTGGGATGTGGGAAGGATTGACGTTACCAAATTGCCGAACATTAGGGGAACGGTTTCGGTGGCGTCGGGTTGCACTTCGTTGGAAACGAGTATTGATAGGTAATCTAATCAAATATGGAAATAACGTTCAAGTGTTCAATTATCGTTTTTTTGATATCGTAGAGTACAATTCACCATATCGCAGCTTGCAGTTTCCGGATTGAAAGTCAATCGATTAGATATGTACGGCGAAAAGTATAAACCTTTCAAAGGGGTAAAGTATGTAACGAAGGCTGGTAAGTTCCAGATACGAATGTGAATAAGTATTTTGCTCTATTGTGTCAATCTCAAACGTATTTTATGTTGATGTCATCCAGTTATATAAATTATTCAATTAATTATATCATTCCAAACCAGGCAGTACTGCTCAATGTTCCGAAACTTCATGTTCTTGCACAATTGCCATAACATCTCAACACACAGTCCTAACGGGTGTAGATATTCTATGGTGGATTGCGTTATGAAACTCAGGTGGAAAATGAGGAAATGCTTTTTTTTTTAACTTTATTAATGTGTTTTTTTTTAATGAGGAAATGTACATACCGGTGACCTCCAAGGTTGAACATTGAGCTGGTACAAATGGTAGACTGACTCAAGGTTACCAGCAGCAGATTAAAATTTAGACCTGTGCGCCGCCACGCCACGCCGCCGCCGCCGGTGGTTTTACTCGCGCCGCCGCCGCCGACGATTTTGGGTCGGCGCGCTGCCGATCATAATTTTGCCACGCCGATGACTAATCGTAATAAAAAAAATCAATTAACTTAAGTCGAGTCGAGTCAACACGAGACACTGCAAACGACCTAATTATTGAGGTCGAAATACGTATCTGTGAAGAAAAACAGCGTGGTATAGTTAATTGGAATAGTACTAAACTAGTCTTTGGACAGTTCATAAATGTTGTTAAGATGGCTCTCGTCAAAATTCAATTTAAAATCTTAAATTAATATGTTGGTTGATTAGTTTGAGAGTTTGAATGAGGCTTTGTCTAGTATAAATAATACATAAATTGTTAAATTGATCTTTGGAATGCGTTAAGCCAACGCCTCATTCAGTCGAGCACCTAAACTTGTAGGTGACTCGCAAAATGGGTTTGTTGTGGTTCATAAGCTTTTGTGGGGCCTGGATACATGCCCAAAGCGTCCCCATTCTTAAAGGATCTGGCATTGGTGCAGGTAAATTATTTCAGTTTAGAAATTTCAAGTTAAGTTGCACATTAGTTATTTTGACAATATTTATTTTTTTATTTATTTAAATAAACTTATTTAATCAGTTTTCTTTTTTTTTTAAATTTGTGCTATTAGACTAGTTGGCTTATAGGGCAAACTGATTTAGAAAAATATTTAAATCCCAACTGTGAATGCTTTACCAATTTTTTTGTTACAACTCCCGAGTAAGTAATTTATATTTTGAAATCAATTTCTGAATAAAACAAAACCACTTGCCAAACATCAGCAAAGCAAATATTGCTGTGCAAATATTACGAGCATCACTTAAAAACGCTTCTTATTTTTTTATTCACAGCTATGTAACCCAGAACTGGGTCATTGTCGCCTCGCTACATAGTATTTAGTCAAATTATTTAGTTAAAACGTCAAGTATTTTCAAGTATTGTCTTGAAATTATTTAATACTGTTTTGTAAAAGCCTTATTCGAAGTAGGTATCGTTTAAACATTCATTTATGAGTTCCTTCGAAAAATACTCCAGAAATTAGTTCGGAAATAAATCAAGACATTTATTTGATAATTCCTCCAAATATTCCTCCGAAAAGTTTCTTTTAAAAATCCTTAGAAGATTATTTAGAAATTAGGAGTTTGGGTATTCCTTTGGTGATTCCTTACAAAATTTCTTCGAAAATCCCTTAAGAATTTTCATTACGGATTTCTTCAGAAAATACTTTACGAATTTCTTTTGGAAATTGCTTAAGGAATGCTTTCGGATTTTGTTCCACGAATTCCTACATTCTTCTTCGGAGACTCCTTAAGTAATTCCTTTGGAAGTTTCTTTAGCCATTCCTGCGGAAATCTCTTAGGGAATTCCTATAAACATTCGTTTCGTTTTTTTTTTGAGAATTTCTTCAGAAATTGCTTTTTTGAGGATTTCTTCGGAAATTTTTCGTTTTGAAATTGTTTCGGCAATTATTTCATGAATCGCTGGAAAAAAAATCTTCTAGATATCCATAAGGAATTCATTCAAAATTTGCCTAAGGAATTTCTTCAGAACTTCTTCCAGCAATTCCTTTAAAACATTCTCCGGGAATTCTTCCGGAACATCCTCCAATGCTTTCATCTTTTCGAAAGTCTTTTAGTGTTTGTTGTTTATTTTTGGATTTTTTTCTTCGAAAATTCAATAAATAACATCGCAAACAACTTCATTTTCAATAAATTTCAAAGGTTTTCCTGGGAGATCTAATGAAAAAAAATCTAGAGAAATCTCCAAAGGAAATCTCGGAGGTTTTTCGAATAATCTTTTAAAGAAGTCCTTGGAGGAATATCTGAAGGAACTTTGGGCGGTATTTTTTTTTTGATTATTTGAGAAATAAAATTCTGAAAGAGTTCCCAAATAAATTTTTGGAGGCGTTTTTGTAGAAATTTGTGTTGGGTTTAAAGAGAACCTGAATAGATTTTCGGAAATGAATCCTAAAGGAACTTTAAAAGAGCTTTTGAAGGTAAAATACTTCCCTAAAGAATTCCTATAGGAATTTCCAGAGATATCCATAAAGGTGTTTTGGAAGGATTTCATGATGGAATTTCCGAAGGAATTCTCAAAAAAAATTACGAAGAAATCCCCAATATAATTTCAAAGAAAATGCCTACTGGTATTTCTGATGTAATTCCTAGATTTCTTCAAGAATTCCTTTGGAGTGTTTCCCAGTAATTTAAGTATTCGCAATTTCCTACAGAGATTCCTTTGAAGATTCGTACAGGAATTCCCTAGGAAATTTCGTCAAAAAGTTCTACAAAAACTGAAACGAATTCTAAAAATTCTTCGGAAATTCTTTCGGATATTCCTTAAAATTTACCTCAGTAATTACGTCAGAATTCCTGAACGTATTCTTTTGTTTAAGAAAACCATAGGAAATTTGTTAAGGTTCGTTCTTTTGGAATTTTCTTTGAAAATTTCGTAATTGCTTTAGGAATTTCTTCATAAAATCCTTCAGGAATTCTTGCGTAATTCCCTTACAAATTCTTTCGGATATACCTTCCGAAAATCATTCGCAAATTTCTTTTGAAACATCGACGGAATTTTTTTTAGAATTTTCTCTAAAAATTCCTTCAGAAATTCATTCGCAGATTCCTTCGGAAATATGTTTAGTCTTTGAAAGTTTGCTTAGGAATTTCCTCGGAAAATCATATGGAGGATTATTTTAGGAATTCCTCCGATTTTTTTTTTAGAAAAAAAACGTTGGAAATTTTTAAGAAATTCCTCTAGGGGTTCCTTAGAAAGTTCTTTGACATCTTTTCCTGAAATTCCCATAGGAACTACCTTAAGTAATTCCTTGGGAATTTCTATGGGTAAAAATTAAAATAAAGGTAAAGATTCTTTGGTAACTTTAGGAAAAACTTCTTGGTCATTTCCCTAAGTAATTCCGTCACAACATTCTCCATTTATTTTCATTTTTTTTTTTGGGAATCTCTTTTGCTTTTGGAAACTATTCGGAAATTCTTCTAGGAATTCCCTAGAACATTTTTTCGAAATTTACTGAAAAGGTTCTTTCTGATTTTTCTGCGGGAATTCCTTCGGTTCCCTAATGTAAACTATTTTTGAAGTCGGTGCTTCTGGGCAAAATTATAAAATACCTATACATATAATAAGCAAGGCCTGCGTGCTCAAACCTTTGTTCCTTATGACGAATAAACGAGTTTACTTTTAGCAAGCAAACAAGCTAGTTTGGTTTTGTATTTCCTTGGTGTGTTTTGTGGGAAGTCCGTCGTGGGATCAAAAGTGAAGTTGGCCAAGTTCGGACGAAGTATTTTTACACTAAGTTCTTTCAAAAATTCCTTCAAAAATGTTGCAATAAATTTCTTTTCAAACTCTTTTCGCTATTCCCTCGGAAAGTCCTTTCTGAACCCCTTCGAAGATTTTTTCAGCAATTTCTTCGGAAATTGTTTTAGGATTTTTTTTCGGAAACTATTTCATTCCTTAACAAATTTCCAAATGAAATTCTTAATGAATATTCTATAGTTTTACCTGTGGTTTTACCTGTGGTTTAACTAAAGGAATTTCCCAACGAGAGCCTTAATGGTTTTTGAAAAAATGCCTATATGAGTTTCCGGAAAAAAATTATAGGGTTTTACAAAAGAAATTTCCAATGACACGTCAACAAAAATGGTAGTTTTTAACCAACTTTTGAGGAAAATATTCAATTTGGTAGGTCATCGTGCCCCAGTCTTATTCAGCAAGAGCTCATTTTAGTTATGTTGATCATCTATTGAGATTTGTGCATACAATAATGCGAGGTGGGGAGTAAACTGTCCATTGTGGTTGTCATTAGTGCATTCCATCGTGAATGTCCTTCCAGGATCTAAGGGTCACAGCAGGCGAACGAACTGCAAATTCTCTAAATATACTAGATATGCCGCTCAAACAATGCCCAATTGTATATGTAACAAAAATAATAGTAGTTAGAATTTTTCTGAAATTTAGATACCGTGCAAACTCAAACTTCGGACGCTTAAGCACTTCCTGTTATAAAATCATTTGAAGTCACACCGTTTAAATCATCATTGCAATCACTAAGTATAGTATTCATCTTTGAACTACGTATTTAATATGTGCAAGATATTACGAAGAATATTTGCAATTTATGAAAATGTCCGGCTTCTGTTTGATTCAAACCTCGGACACCGGCGGGGTTGGATTTATATTTCGGACACAAATATTCAAACTTCGGACACATGATTACACAGTATCGGGAAGAATAAATGAAAACAATTCGCACTGCACAGCTCAAACTGTCTTTTAATAAATTCGTATACATGTCTTTTGTCTTCGTGTAGAATGTAACTATACTAAAACAAGCTAAAACTATTAGTCCTTCCGATCCAGCTTGACGAACCAAAACGCAAAACGCCTTTTGTGGTTACCCTCATATTTACCGTCATTAAGATGTCCGTAACAAAACTAGATCTAAAATCATGTAGGCTAGGCGAAAAAAGTTTCAAAATGGCGTATGGGAAGGTCGGAAAAACCGAAAATTTCCACAGTTTGAAGAAACATCTAACATTTTGGCGAGGCAAAACACCCTAGTGGCAATAACCTACAATGTACTTGCGTCTCCATGCACTATCCATAGCAGAATGCTGATTCGCCGACGCGTGGTGCTTTGTTCCCTAGGAGGTGCCAGCTAAAAGGCGTTTTGCCTCATGAGTTTTCCAGAATATCACCACTTTTTTGAAATATGAATATTATCAATATGATTGAGAATTTTGACAATTTTTGAATGGCATTAACTAGCTATCTTGTTTAACTGGTGCATAATGTAAAAATATCCATGAATAGCGTTACAAATAAGACAATAAAGCGGTGTTTGCTTAGCTAGGGCATATTGCCACCCCTTCCCCTACGAATTGAAGCGTCCGAAGTTTGAGTGTGTCCGAAATTTGATTTTCCACGGTATATTGAGAAGTGAATTGACTGGAGTTTATCAAAATCCTGAATTAAGAAAACTTTTGGAAAAAATATTAACAAATTAGTCGTTGTTAAATTTTGATTCATCAAAATCAGAGAATAATAAAATAGTTTTAATTTAAATAACATTTTGAGATCAGGTACTTATTAGTGTCGCTGGTAATTTACAATGGAATGTGCTGTTTGATGATCGATCGAATATTACAATTTTAATCCACTGAAGTCGATTTTTATACGAACAATTCGTACCGTGTAAATCAAAACCGCGTAAATTCAAAAATCCGCGTTAAAATTGGTTTTTTTTAGCCATTAATTTTTTCATCCACGCCGGTTCACGCCGCCGCCGCCGCCGCCGATAAAAGCCAACGGCGCGCCGCCGTGACGCCGCCGCCGCCGGGGCAAAAATGACCACTACGCCGCCGCCGCCGATTATATGACCGGCGCACTGGCACCACCTACGGAAGAGCTGGTAAACGAAACTTATCGGGAGAGTTATTTCATTCGTCATTATTGGTAGCACCGCAGATACTGTCCTAGGTTGCGGTGGCCTCACATTGGAGAAATGACTCTTATGAAGAATAATGTGAGTAGTTCATAAAGGAGAATAATTCACCATGGGCGGATTACCCGGTTTTCACGGATCACGCGGATTTAGTTCTAAAATTGCCCCTTGTCACTTTCTTATCGATTACTCAGGGATCCTGCGCACCCTAAATGATGTAAAGCCGACTTGAAAGATCTTTATGCCGGGTGAGTGCCCGCTGTCTGTGTTTTTATTTAGGTGTGTGTGTGTGTGTTTTTTTGCCTTTCGCGTATATAAGAACACTCCAAAACCGAACTTTTGATAAAAGGCTCGGAGACTCATAGTGTTATATACCAATCGACTCAAGTCGACGAATTGAGGTGATGTCTGTATGTTTTTTTTATTGAGTTATGACACTTTCGCCTGCACTTCCTCGCAAAACTGCTTGGAAGTTGCTAAGTTACCTTCCACATTTAGGTATACTTGCTTCTATAGAAGCTTGCTTCCACAGTGGTGGGAGGAAAAACCCTCGACTGAGGGAAAAAAACCTCTTTTACTTGTTTTGCTACCTTGCTTCCCTTCGGACCGCAAGATGAACTGTCTACCTCATGGATTCTACCATTCGAACTTTCCTTCTTTCCATCCTATTCGTGTCTTTGCCTAAACTTCTCCGGTACTACAACTCCTTTATACTATGGCCGGTGTACCCAGCCTTCACCTTGAAGTGACTGGTATCTCGGCAACTTTAGCAGCTCATTCTTTACAATCTACTTGGTCTCGTGTCAACGGGGAACCTAACAGAGCCCCGGCGAAGGAGGTTTTTCCGATACTGACGCCAACCAGCCGAGTGCCATGGTCAGTTCAGCGATTCCGGGGGAGCAGGGCGTCCGGTTCACTGGTGCCCTGACGACCCGTAACTGGTTGTATTTCATCGCGAACTACTCGGTCCAGTCCCCGGCGGCGGATCTAGCCTACGCCGACGGAGAGTTCCCCGACGAAGGAAGTTCTCCCGATGCTCTTTGATCATTCCACGTGCTTTCCTCTCGGCACATTTTTTCTATCACGTTCTCTTGGTTTAAACCGTGTATTTCCCTTCGAACTGGGAATCACGTGCTCCACCGTCTCCTCGATGTTCTCACACTCCGGGCCAAATGGCGAAGCAGCATGCCCAAACCGATGTAAATACTTCCTGAAGCAGCCGTGGCCGCAACAGGAATTGTGTCAGGTGAAAGTTTACTTCGCCATGTTTCCTGTTCATCTACGTTGACAGGTTTGGAATGAGTCGGTGGCTCCCATTGTCCGTACTGTCCCATTCATGCTGCCACCTCTCCATTGAACGTATTCTCTCCATCTTTCTCACGTTTCTCGTGTCTTTGCGATGATAGCACTCAATATCTTCCGCTAGGCTGATGCAGATAGGGACCATCCCGGCGATAACGCATACTGCCTCCGACGATATCGTTCTGTAGGCGCTCGAAACTCGTATGGCCATCAGCCGGAACGCACTTTGTAGCCTTCTACGGTTCCGCTTGGTTTCCAGCGCATTACCCCAAGCGGAGACTCTATACCGCAGTATCGATGGCGAGATACTAGCTATAGTAGACGCCAGGTGCTACTTCTTGGACCGCCAACGTTTGGCATGATCCTTGCTATTGCACTCATAGCCTTCGCCAACTTTTCGCAGACGTAATCGACGTGACTATTGAAATTTAGCCGGTCATCGATCATCACTCCCAGATGTTTCAGTGATCGCTTCGATGCAATCTTATGATCACCAACGACGATCTCCATCCGCTGAATCGCCTTACAGTTGCTGACTAATAGCACCTCCGTCTTATGGTGAGCTATTTGCAGCTTCACTCCATTCATCCAGCTCTCGATCATCGCTATCGCCTCCGTCGCCAACACCTCTACTTCTTCAAGTGTCTCGCCCATCACCGTTAGTGACACGTCGTCCGCAAAACCCACGATTTTAACTTTTCTAGGCAACCACAGACTCAGGACTTCATCGTACATCCCGTTCCAAAAAGTTGGACCGAGAATGGAGCCGCTGTAACCCGCATCGACTTACGCCCTTCGTTAGTGTCGTACACCAACACTCTGCACTGAAAGTAGCTCTTCAGGATATGGCACAGGTAACCAGGGACCCGCATTCTATGCAGCGCTGATGCGATGGCTTCGAAGCTGGCACTATTGAACGCATTTTTTACGTCTATTGTTACCACTGCGCAATATCGATCTCGTCTTCGCTTCTGTTTGGACGCCTTCTCAGCGCTCTAGAGTACTGTCCGAATAGCATCCACCGTCGATACTGCTTTGCGGAACCCAAACTGCATCTTCGACAGTCCGCGCTCACCCTCCGTACATTTCGCAAGCCTATTCAGGATAATCCTCTCCAGAAGCTTCCCGAGTGTGTCCAACAGACATATAGGTCTGTACGAAGCCGGATTACCCGGAGGCTTTTCTGGCTTCGGCAGCAAATCCAAGCTTTTGAATCTTCCACATTTCTGGGAAGTTGCCTTCGTCCAGGCACTTTTGCAGCACTGTTCTGAACATATCCGGACATGCCACGAGCGCAGCTTTCAGCGCTACGTTCGGTATTCCATCCGGACCGGGGGCATTCTTCGATTGCAGCCGCTTCGCCGCTTCTGCAAGCTTCTCATGGGACACTTGTTGGTACTCAGCGTTTATTTCTTCTTTTTCACCGTACGGTATTGGTGGCCACGTGGTCGGGTCGTGTTGCGGGAAAAGACCCTCTACAATCTCCTTCAACTTGATCGGACACTTTTCGGTCGGCGTCGACGGACCCTTCATCTTCGGCATCACGACTCTATAAGAATTCCCGCATGGGTTGGCGTCTGCTTCTCGACACAACTCCTTGTAGCAGTCTGACTTGCTAACTTTGATGGCCTTTTTTAAAGCGGTCCTAGCAACCCGGAACGCCGCCTTGCGCTCCTCTTTCTCTGGTTCCGTCCTCGCTCTCTGTGCCCGCCTCCTGGCTCTGAGACAAGCAGCACGAAGCGTACTGAGTCCCTCGTTCCACCAGTAAGCTGGACGCCGATTGCTCCTCGGCTCCAGTTTACGCGGCATTGCTGCATCACAAGCCGTTACCATTCTCCTTGTTAGCTCGACTGCATTTACGATCTCGGTACCACTGTCCGATCGAAGTGTCTCGACGAAGTGGTTTTTATTGAAGGCTTTCGTCTTCCACTTCCTCTCGCTGGTCATACTTCTCCGCGTTTCACCATTGTTTCGTTGGCCGATACGGTAACGTATCGCCTGATGGTCATTATGGGTGTAGTCTTCACTTACTTTCCAGTTCATGTTTGTCGTCAGTGAAGGGCTACAGAACGTGATGTCAATTATAGACTCCCTCCCGTCTCTCCGAAATGTGCTCACGGAGCCTTAATTGCACAATCATACGTCTAGCTTCGTGAGAGCTTCCTGCAGGAAATATCATCTTGTGTTGGTCACTCTACTGCCCCACTCCACAGCCCAGGCATTAGAGTCACCTGCTGTGACTACTGACCTTCGTCCAATCAGCTTGTCGGTTAACTGATCCATTATATG
The DNA here is from genome assembly GCF_024139115.2 of Armigeres subalbatus. NCBI lineage: Eukaryota > Metazoa > Arthropoda > Insecta > Diptera > Culicidae > Armigeres > Armigeres subalbatus. The sequence goes on from NW_026942190.1 coordinate 65,519, forward strand.
GCTGAACCGTTCCACGGTCCATCGTGAAGGTGCATAGCAGCTGCATACAAAGACGCCGTTGATTTTGGCAATCACGAAGCCTTCACATGAACTCTCCACCACTTCTTGAATTGGGAATTTGCCCCATAACTTGTATCGCAGCCATTCCCGAACTATCTGTCAACCAGTTGCCGTTATCAGGAGGAACTCAATACGGCTCTGCAATTATCGCGACATCGCACATCTTTTCCGTTGTTGGTGGCAGTCAACAGTTGCTATGCGGTTTCGCAGTGATTCAGATTAATTTGGATTATCTCCACTACTGTTGACCTGCGATCGCCCTCTTGTAGGCAGGGCATTTGTAGCCACCCGTCTGATGGTCATTTCCATCCTCTGGTGTGCACTTGGGTCTTTGCGTGCAGTCTTTCGCAAAATGACCTGTTTCCCCGCAATTCCAACACATGTTGGTTCTGTCCGGACCTTTACAAGCCCCTGCCCGGTGTCTGAAGCCCAAACATTTGAAGCATCTCTCCGCTTGTTTATTCACTGGCGGGCGGCTTTCAACGGGCATTTAGACCATCCAACAGTCAGTTTGCGTACCCCTAGAGCCTTGTTAGCAGCGGTTACTGGTAGACGAATTATCGCTGTTTGTGTTCCTACGAATGTTTTCCTTATTCGGATTGCCATTTGAACCTCGCCCAGGTTGCACTGTGACTTCAGAGCATCCTTGAGCTCTTCTACCGACGTGATCCCGTCTAGATCCCTGCACATAATCACCATCTCTGGGGTCAGGGATTTAACTTCCGCCTCTGCGCCCAGCGATTTTGCAATACGCTCTTGCATAACCGAGCTATCAACCGTAGGGTCCTTCTTTAGCTCGAAGAGCATCTCTCCGGTTTGAGTGCGCCTGGTCCTTACTACGTTCTCGCCTAAGTCCCTCAGCTCGGGATCCTCTCTAACCTTCTTCAGGAGCGCTGCATACGTCGTAGCGTCTTTGGCCTTGACGAGTACGGCTTGTCCCTTAGACGGTTTCTGACGCAACGGAGGCTTTCCTTTCTTGTACTGCTCCATTTTTCTCGCCTCTTTTCGCTTCAACTGTCTATTTCTTTTCTCCTTCTGGCCTACTACGGTACTCCACCCTTCTCCCTGTGAAGTAGCGTCTGTTCCTTCGACTGCGTCCTCCCGCGTTTGCCGCTTGAGTCCGCCTGGCTTCCCGTCTCCAGGCGAGGTTCTGGCCCTTTTGGGAGTCATGGAGGCTAATGTACTCCCCATTCCTGCCAGCTTCTCTTTCCCTTGCTTTTTGGAGTACAACGGAACTGTGCCGATATGGCCCTGTTCTGGCGGAGCTAGGACAGCAGGAGCCTTAGTCAGCGCTAATGCGCACTTCGCTTCGTCGGCCCTCAGCGCTGCTGCATCGAATTCAATCGCTGCCGATACTAGCGCCTTCCGGATCTTGTGAACCATGTCCTTAATCTCCTTATGGACGTTGTTCCTCCCATCCACGAAAGTGTGGAGCTCTTCTACCAATTTCTTCGCTGCCACTATTTTCGGCTTTTGTGAGGGCTTGTTTAACTCACTTTGCCCAGGCCGCTGCTGCTGTTGTTGCTGTAGCACTACTGTCGCTGGTGGCGGTAATCTCACCAACCCACTACTGAGCGATTCCAAGCAACAGCATCAAAATTTAAGAAAATTTTTAATTCATGATTTTCTATTGAGTTGAAACTTTGCACAGTTTTTCAATTTCATCTAAATCGTCATTTTTCGATATCAAATCTTCATATTGAGTCACGACTAACTTTTCAAAAGGGTGTATGTGAAAATGGTTCAAAAATATTTAAAAAGCTGCACAGCAAAAACGGAATGTTCGATTGTTATGATTTTTTCAGCAAAGTTAGACAACTAAATGGTGATTCTTAAGAAAATGTACACAGTAAAAAAAAAAATTTTTTGCCTTTGAAAATATCATTTTGTCACAAAAACTCAAATATCTCAAAACCCTATCTTTTTTCGAACGTAATTTTTTTAGGGAAAACGGTCCATTATATTAGCTATCTACCATAAAAATTTGGTGATGGTAAACTAATAAACAAAAAAGTTATGACATTTCAAACATTTCACAATTTTCACATATAGTAAACAAAAAAAAATTTCCGTGTATTTTTTTTCAAGAATCGCAGTTTGATGCTGATTTTATTGTTAAGGGCCTTGTGTGAGTTAAACAAGTTGTTTGTATGATATTCCATATTTATGTATTCATCGATATTATGTATATTATATGTATAAATATTAATTATATGTATAAATAAATAAAAATGAATTAATATTATCCTAAGTATTAAATTAAATGTGGCAGTTACACAATGTTGTTATAGAAACTCTAAGAGTTTTGGGTTTGAATTTTGGTATGGGTTATGATATCATGAAAACAGTTTATTAATAGGGGAACTGTTCCGATCTCCATCTCACTGTACATATATCCATCTCATCGCTAAACAAAGAAATACGGCACCAAATTCGTCGCTTCTTTTTGTCAACATGCGTGCTCACTGCTGAAAAAAATCACAAAAATAATAAACAAACCAAATTCCTTTCCATTGCTTTGTTTTTGATGGGATGGAAATAGGAGCTATGAGATGAAGTGGCGAACCATTCCCCTACTTATTTTTTATTTATTTTTATTCAAATTTTTTAAAATATCGAACACTTTTGAATTATTATCAGCACAGTTTGAGTATAGTTTTGCTTTAATTTTATTTTCCGACAATGGAATGAAACAGTGAAATTTTTGGGTTCCTTGGATCGTTTTCGCGTTATTAAATTGCTCGCTGAGCTCTGAAGCCTTTATTTCGTACTCTTCAGTAGTAGTAAAACAAAATGATAATTTGGTTAAATCTTTTTCTTTTCTACGATTTGCCCAATCAAAAAGTTCTTTCGCAGTTTTAATTGGATGCTCACGTTCTTTGGCTAAACTTGCTCTTGTGGCCATGCGCTTTATTGTTCCTCCAATAGCATCACAAGGACCTTTGCCATATGATGTAGCAAAAAAATGCCATTCTGCATCAATTCCGTACATTGATTTAAATTGACATAGGCTCGAAAAATTCTTACGATTTTTGTACTGCGACGCTGCTCCATCAGACATGAAATATATCTTTTTGACTTCTTTATGCTTATCAACGCGTAAAAAGTTAATCATTTTTCAATGAACAAGTTTACGGATACTGAATCGTGTCTTAAATCTTCGGAAATTATAATAAAACTTAAGTGTTCAATTTGCGTACTTCCATTAAAATAAATAACGAATGGATGAATTGTAGCTTGTTGTACGTTCCAGTGATGGGACTGCACTTCATCTTGCAATACAAAGCTGTAATTTTCAGAAAAATCACAAATGACTAAAAATTCACCATTTTGTAATGTATTTTTCGTATTTTTAAAAAGCTGGATTGTTCTGTTTTAATGAAATCGTGAGGGATTAAACTTTCTAATTTCAAGCAAAAATATGACACAAACTCATCTACAGGTTTTACAATAGTTTCTATGTCACACCTATCCGTGGTCACCCATTGCTCAAATGATAACTGATCAATATATTTTCTTCAAACTCAGCGAATAAAGTATTTTCCAATGATGAAGAATCTGGACAATCCGAACAAGATCGTAGATAGCAATTTGATGTTGTATTTTCACACAAAAGACTACCAGTTAACATTTTAATATCCTTTGTTAAATTGATTCTTTTCAAACTATGTAAAATAAGATTAATATTCTCATGGGTTGTGTACACACACATTATGTGTTCCTGAATTGGAAAGAAGCTTACATTGCCTTGGCCGAAGGCTTGCAAATGAGGAAAACCTATTTTAATATTATCGTGAATTTCCTTGAAGCGTGTGTACGCTTCTTTCAAAGTCGTCATCATTAATCGTTTTGGATTGCTTGACGCTTTCCATCTTTTTACTGATACATAATCTTTTGACCAGGCATAGCTCGACTTACTTCATCATCTTCAAAATATTGAACTACTATTTCTTTTGTCTCATCTGTTAATGCAGTACTAGACCTAGTATTTTTGGTTGAAAGACAGTTATTCTTCAATTGTTTTGCCTCTTTTACTGTATTTCTATTGGTTTTGAACTCATCAATGGCATCCTGAATAGACCACGAACTTGGCAGCATCGACAAAATCAATAATTTTTCTTTCCTTGTCGTGGCTGCATTCGAGAACCTTTCCTTCATATTTATAATTACCTCATCGTAGTCTGTATTTTCCACATCATCAGGTCCCTAATTTGAAGAGGTTTCTTCGTACAGCTTCGTTTATTTCACGGTATTTTTCTCCGGGTAATAAACGTAGTCCATCTTACTCCATTTAATCAGAGTCACTTTTATCCCAGCTATGCCCTCGTTAAAGCGTTCGATGTTGACCTTTTGGATACACTCATCTTCCGATTGATTTGTTGAAACAGATTTCGCTGATGGTACGGTGGCAAGGCTCTCAGCACTTAATACTTCTGGTAATTCCTCAGTTGTTGTCGATACATCTGGCAATTCCTCAGTTGCTGTCGTTTTCGAACTTCCTGCGCTCTGCTCAACCGATGATATACAGATTGCTCTTTTGTCAACGTTTAGACGGCAGGACGTGCAAATGCGTAAATTTGTATTCAATGTGGACATTGGAGCATAACCAGTCGCTTTCAGTTTATCTATGGTGCTTTCGGTGAGATTTCGTAACTCTTTTGAACACTTTTTCCATCAAACGGCCTACAACAGTTGAGAAAGCGGCTACTCATGTTGTTCGTAATATTTCAATAAACAAAATCACTTTTAAGTTTTTACTGACTAGTTTGGTGTCATTTGCTTGACTGAAGAAAAAATTACTATAAGATCTTTAACAACCTTAGTAGTAGTAATTTTTTGCTTTTTCGTGAGCATTGTCATGGTATGTACCTATCATGCATTTGTTGTTGTTGAAGATACCCGTTTCCTCCCGATCATAAAGTCTATTCTCTAAGAGGTATATTTTTTGCAGGTAAACTATAGACGTACACGTGTATATAAATCTTTGATTTTGCAGCTTTTGTCTTAAAAATAACATTTCTGATATGTTTCTATCAACGTTATTATCAACAGGTTTCAACACTATTAAAAGAATTTTTCGCCAGTCACGTGCAATGAAAATTATGACACTATCAATACTTTTGATCACAACACTGGATCGTGTCTAAGTTTCTTATAGATGCTATGAATAATTAAATCAAAATATCATGAAAACAACTTGTTTAAATCACGTCCCTTAACAATAAAATCTGCATCAAACTGCAATTCTCGAAATAACATACACAGAAAAATTTTTTTTTTTACTAAATGTGAAAATTGTGAAATGTTTGAAATGTCATAACTTTTTTGTTTATTAGTTTACCATCACCAAATTTTTATGGTAGATAGCTAATATAATGGACCGTTTTCCCTAAAAAAATTACGTTCGAAAAAAGATAGGGTTTTGAGATATTTGAGTTTTTGTGACAAAAATGATATTTTTAAAGGCAAAAAAATTGCACATTTTCTTAAGAATCACCATTTAGTTGTCTAACTTTGCTGAAAAAATCATAACAATCGAACATTCCGTTTTTGCTGTGCAGCTTTTTAAATATTTTTGAACCATTTTCACATACACCCTTTTGAAAAGTTAGTCGTGACTCAATATGAAGATTTGATATCGAAAAATGACGATTTAGATGAAATTGAAAAACTGTGCAGAGTTTCAAATATTTTCGAAATGGTCGCTCAGGATCGACTGACATGCCCCCGTGGAATGCCTCTACTGGCGAACGGGTTCGCCGCTCCTGCATCTGCTTCTGTGTTGTATGTCGAATTACTCATTCTGTAGGGTCCCCCCTCCAAACCGTTATCTCCACCCGTCGTACGTAGTCGCTTATGATCCATGGATTGTCTTTGCAAGGGAAGATCCATAAAGTACGTCACGCAAAAATTGGCGATTTTCAACCCCCCCTCCCCCCTTCGTCACACTTTTTGTATTAAAATTCAAAAATTCAAAAAACACTTTTTGTATTAAAATTCAAAAATTTGTGTATGAGTCGTCACGCTGCTCGGAACCCCCCCTCCCCCCTAGGAGCGTGACGTACTTTGTGGATGGCCCCCAAGCAGTGAGGTCCATGCTAGGGTTGACACGGGCGCACTTATATGGCCGTGTTCAGAGCCGATCGCGCAATCGGGAGAATCTCAACCGAGCCTAGTACTCACCAATAAAATTGGTGGACGAGTATTCAACGTATTCGGAGGCCTGCTAGTTTTTTTTTACCGGGACGAAGGCGGCCGTACTGTTAGCCTACTCGCCTTTTTAAGCCGGTGTCACCCTTCCTTACTCAGGGAGTAGAACAGCACGACCGTCAGCCCAATGTCATCGTTTCCAATCCACTATCCAAATTCTGTCCGTTGTCGTAAGCCGTAACCAGTATATCGTAATTAGGACCTAACTGGTATCGATCCTAATGTGCCGGTTGGCACTCCTGTTGATGGGCTGAAGTGCTTTGAAAGCGGCACGGGTCGCTTGTACAGAGCTGCTTATAGACTTGTGTTTTTTTGTAGAGATTCAACAGAGCCCACTGTCAAACCCCCGCCACGTCCCCTAGGCAGATTCCGCTTGGGCTGGCTGGGAACCAGTGAACTGGTACCAGGGCCCGGTCATTTCCCGAGAGAAACGCCGTTTGGTGGTTTTTCATTGGCGCTCGGGAACAAGTCCCGAGCTCACACCTCCATGTCTGTGTGTGTGTGTGTGTGTGTGTGTTTTTTTTTTTTTTTTCTTCCTAAACAATGGAGGGGGAATCTGCTCAACAGACATCCTGGGTTGACCAGGAAGTGCGAGGTTAGGGATCACCGAGGGAGGCAGGACTACATTCCCGACCCGCTAAACCGTTTCCATTGCCGCCAAGCCCATAGTCCCTTCGGTACAACCAGAAAGTAATGCTTCAAAGGGGGGCCAGTGCACAACGCACCCTCGAGGTTAGCTGCGTGTCCTTGCAGCACCGAACATCGTAACTCGCTTTTCTAGAAGAACACCATGGTATCGTGCCAGCGCGTTGCCGGCTTTCCATGTGGCCTTACCACGCCCTATGTCCTCGGAAGGTGGGAAGGGTCGACTTCGCGTCTGCTTCCCTCTGCACGACTGGTATCAAGAATGATGATGCCGCGTGCACCCCAAATTGACCTTTCTGCGATAGGGCCTATTCGCCAGCACACAGAGGGACTTGCCGACGCGAGGCCTACGCCTGCCCCAGCCTTGACGAGGACCCCTTTCCGTCCTCGGGCTCGGAACCCGCCCGGTTGACCGACGCCGCGAAAGCGACGATACCATGTTGTTCTTCGCGCGGCCACTTGTTCGATAAAAGGATCGAGTTCGACCACAGAGCATGACCACCGGTATGACCCATGAAGCCGACTCCGATCCCTTGGACCACCTCTTATTTGCGCCTGAACTAGCCATCCTTGAGTCCACGCGCCACCTTCTGTGTAGCTCCGAGACGATTTGGGCGATAGCCGATAAAACGGCGTTCCAGCCAACTTCATCTTTACACATCCTCCGAACTAGGTTGTCCGGGGTAGTGTCCAGACCACATGTGGCAAGCATGTGTTCCGCCGTTTCCTCTAAACCTGCGCACACCAAACACTCGGGCGAGGCCGAGCAAGCCAGCTGCGTTACCTGCACTTTGATTTTGCAGCACGCTTAAACGCCGGGCACATCGAACCCCCCATGGGGTGCTTGCTGTTCACAGCTTTGCTGGAACAAATCAAACAATTGGGAGGGTTCGTGCAGCATTGTGCCTTATGTCCCTCCAATCCGCAGCGTCGGCAGAGATTGCTTCTGTCAGGGCCTTTGCAGTCCCATTGCTTGTGCCCCGGTTCCAGGCACTTGAAGCAAACTTCGGGTTGCTCGTATATGCGCACAGGGCATACCGACCATCCCACCTTGACGCTTCCTAACTTGACTACCTTGGAGGCGTCCGCTGCAGATAGCCGAACCAATGCTACCTGCGTCCCTGCCGGACCTTTCCGTAGCCGAACGGCTGCGGTGGTCGTCTCCACTTCACACTGTCGCCGCAGTGCCGTGACGAGCTCTTCGACTTCAGTGATCTCGTCCAGGTCTTTAACCCTTAGATTCACCTCCGTCGTGAGTGCCCTCACCTTGACCGTCTCGCCTAGGACCTCCTCCGCCAACTTCTTATAGGCGGCACCCTGTTGCGAGACGCCCCGCTTCAGCTCGAGTATCACCTCGCCCATCCGGGTACGTCTTATTCGACGTACGTCGGCGCCGAGTTCACCGAGCTTGACGTCACTCCTCATCGCCTTCAAAACATCCGAGTACTTAGCCTCGTCCGCCGTGATGACTAGGGCATCGCTCCTGGAGCGATTGGCGCCTACCCTAGACTTCTTGCTACCCTCATTCGCCTGGGCCTTCTTTTCGGCCCTTGACGTCTTCGGTTTCCTCTTGTTCTTGACCAGGGTCCAGGAGGCGTCACCCCCCTCTATTTCCCTGGTCTGGTGCGGCTGAGAACTTTCAGCCTGCCGTAACCCCTTATCACCGTCTTTCCTGAGTGGACGGACCTTTCCAGGTCCTTCCTCCCCCGGTTTTGGAGGTACCTGGCCGGGGTTCAGCTTCCCAGCCCCACTACCCTTGTTCGGGGTAGTAACCCTCCGCGTTTTGGAGCGGCCCACAGGAGCTCATCCCTGGAGACTGTCTCCCGTTTTTGTGTCTGCTCCGTTGAGTAGTCACCCCGACGTACCCGCAAATACTTGAGCCTCAGTCTGGGTAGACTTTGGCACCACCGTCTTAGCTGGCACGCCTTCGGTCGACTCGACCTTGCCCGAGTCCGCGAATCCTTGGGCCTCAGTCTGGGTAGACCTCGACCCGTTTATAGGCGTTGTTGAGTCTGACGTAGTGATCCTTTAAGGAAAACGTGCGGTATTTAGTGTATTTCCTTAAGGCGGCTCTCTTGGCAGTTTTAAGTTCTCTTAATTCCCGAGTGTACCAGGACGGATGAGAGCTATTCTTGTGTACTTTTTTGGGAACATGTCGGTCAATAACGTATGCCAAGATATGCGAGAAAGTCGACGCAGCATTTTCGACAGTATCGGCAAGTATAGCGTCCCAAGGCATATCAGATAGTACGTCGACAATGCTTTGATGATCGGCCTTCTGAAAGTTGTATGATACGGAAGTGGGAAATACATTGAACTCGTTGGCCAGGCTCACCGGAATTCGGACAACTAAAGGAGGGTGATGAGGGACGAGCTTAACCATGGGAGCTGGAGCTGCGGCGATGAACGGGGCGACATCTTGCTTGCTCACAAAACATAAGTCCAAGCAACGTTGATTCTCATTCGCTACATGATTGATTTGAGATAGCATCGCCGTGCTGTAGTCATCGAGAAGATGCAAAGCACCCGAGTGAAATACTGACCGATGTCCACCGGGATAGAGGAAACCATTATGAGACGGTCTCCACGAAACACCGGAAAGATTAAAGTCGCCAATGACAAGAAGCTCATCCGCCGCTGCCATACCCTCGACTACGGTGAAGACGGAACGGCAGTGGGTATCTAAGTAGTCAACGTCACGTGTTCTATCTGGAGGTATGTACACGGCACAAAGGATAATAGCGCTCTTCTTCAATTGGATGGATATCCAGACTTGCTCCAAACATTGCCACGTGGAATTTTCAATTAGCCTTGCCTTCAAACCACGCCGTACAGCAATGATGACACCGCCACCAGTAGATTTCCTACTATTTTCAGGATTTCGGTCACACCGAAACGCTTCGTATTCAGTACCAAACACTTGACTCGAGAGTGTGCGATCATCAAGCCAAGTTTCGATCAGGACAATAACATCGTAGCACTGAGCTGATGTTGCTAGACGATAGCTGTCTACTTCTGAGTTGATACCGCCTACGTTTTGGTAGTAAATCAAGAGATCATCGGTGTCGCGATCGATCGACCTGGTTGATGATACTACCGGAGAACTGCTGGAAGTTAGATCCGAATCAGACAGCGAATGTTCATTGTTGCATAGGTACTTGCCTGGAGTAACGTGCTGGGAGATTTCCAATCCACATCTATACTCAGGGCCAGGACGACTTGGATGAACTCTGGCAGCAGATGGCGCGACTGAGATAGAGGGACTGGAAAAATCTCCCGAGAAGCTTACTGCGGTGCGTCCTGGACACTCTGCAGAGGCGACTGGCCAGCAAGCGACGATGGGCGAATAGGAGGGCGTGGAGATATGCGAGATACATTGTTCACTAGAATACAGTGCAGCTTTAGGAACAGACCCATTTGAATGTTGTTCATACTTGCCGAACACAGGAGTTCGGAAGACCCCATTTCTAGCCCCAAACGCAGGACCAGGACGACTGATGAACGCTGGCGGGAACGGCTCGACTGCGTTGGGGGGATCCGGGGCTTCCTCAATGCTAGCGGCAAGCGTGCGTCCCAGTGATGATACAGAAGAGGCACCAACGGGAGTAACGGGAACCAACGGATTGATGGTCAATGTAGCACACGATAAATCCGGATTGTCTATTGTCTCTATGGGGCTGATACTACCGAGAGCGCTGGAAAACGGAGATTGTTCAGGCAGAGCAGTGTTACCTTCATGTTTATACTTGCCTGCAAAGGGAGTGCGGAAGACCCCTTCACCGTGCTCAAACACAGGACCGGAACGGCTGAAGATCGCTGGCAGGAATGGCTCGACTGTGATGAGTCGACTAGGGGCTTCCTCAGTACTGATGGCAAGCGTGCGTCCCGGTAGTGAAGATGATGTAGGTTCGTTGAAATAAGTTAACCTTCTAGATTTATTCCGGATAAGGGTGTCGTAAACTGGGACGAGCCGGCTTCGGGCGAAATCGTGATGGTTGGAGTATTCAGCAGAGGCAAGAACATGTTTTTTGAGCTGTTGTCTTCGAATTCGCGAAATAAAATTCCTTTGGGCCAGGTTTGAGTGTCAAGAGCTGCTTCTCGAAACTTGGGGTCGATTCCGATTTTGTAGGAAACGAAGCTCAGACGACTAGTGTCGATGCCTCGTTTTTCGTCTTACAAGAGGAATGACTCTAACAGCTTCCTCACACTTTAAACAATCCTTTACTAGCTTTTCAACAGCTTCCAATTTAGCGCTTGGATGGATACGAGAAAGGTAAACCCAAAACAGTTGAATTGGCTCAGGTACGGTTATTACGCTGGCGTCGGTAACTATTTTCGTTCCACCAAGAAGAGGTTTATGCGATCCTATGTCTTCTTGACGACGTCTTTTGGATGGAGGTTGTCGGGTAGAGCCACTTTGTTGTTGAAGGACCGGAGAAGATGCAGCAATGCGTTTGGTACTAGTGAATGTATGTTGGGATGATACGCTTTACCCAGCATTTGCTGTGCCACAACGCTATATTTAAACCTAGATATGTTCTCAGAAAAATCTTGTCTAGAACAGATTTGAAGTAAAGCAAGTTTTTGACGAAAAAAAGAGCGTTTTCTCCCTTTTCTATTTTAATAGCTAATATCTCAAAACTACAACTCCCCAAGCAACCAAAAGTTCAGATTTTACTTAAATTTGTTCCTAACCGAACCAATTGGTTCACTTTTGGTTCACATTGAGTTTCAAGCTCCTTAACCCTTTATAAGGCAGACGAATCTAAACAATAAATTAACAAAAACAACAATAGGACACAATGTTGACATGGTATTAAACTCAAATGTATGTTTGTTATACATTAAACAGTTCAGAAACATAAAAAAATTGGTGGCAATATAGTTGCCACTGCCCGGCAAGCGGGAAAACAGGCAACAAAAATATAAAAAGATTTTTTAAAATTTGGTTTTACGTAGAACCAGTCAAATCAAGATACGTTACATTTTTTGGTGAAGAGTCTGAGTCAGAAAACGCATTATAAGTGAAAAAATTTGTTTCGCGTTTTTTCTCCCAAGGTTCTCCCAAGGGAAGAAACACAATTTCATCAAAAATTCAAAAACCAAATATACCGAAAGGGAAAGCTTTTTTCACGCTAATTACGTAATAATCTAACACAGGAGATTCAAAATAATTGATGCCAACGGGAAAAAATATATCCTTGTTGTTTTTTTTAACGAATTATAACTGAAAATCCTTCTTCCACTCGAAACTTACGATCTGTTCGTAAAAAAAACTGTCTTCAAATTGACATTTCAATTTTTCTATGGCTCAAATTCATCTGGGGTGTTACTAGGAAGCAAATAAAGCCACTACATGTGAAATAATAAGTAGAGCTCTTGTTAATAAATAGAAAAACATATAATTTGTTGGTGGCAATATAGTTGCCACTGCCTTATAAAGGGTTAACGGAACTTCAAAGTTCACTTCTGCGCTCCCACCATACAAAAGGTTACTTAAAATGCGAGCTGATTAAGCCAAAACATCCCATCTTATCCGTACTTTTGGTTGCTTGGGTCGTAGGGACACGAAATTTTGAGGTTATTTTATCTTATGCATCTACTTTCGATGGAAAATAGTAAAAAAATGATTAGTGAAAGTTAAATCCCCATAAGTGAAACGGACAAAATGACATTATTTGTTCAGCTCGACGAGTTGGGTCGATTGGTATATAACATCATGGGTCTCCAAGCCTTCTATAAAAAGTTCCATTTTGGAATGAAATGATATCTGAAACTTGATTATGCATATGTACAACATGTGATAGATTTAGTTCGGAAAAGGTATTGGAGGGTAACCGCCCCTTCGGTGGGGTTTGATCCCACGACCCCAGTTCGCATGACAGGTGCTTTCCCTACTAAGCTACGAAGGACCTCTGTCGTCCACCGCAGCTTAGCGGGTACTGATGAAACCAAATTCCCAGCACCAGGTACCAGCCGATCTCTCGCAATACATTTTCAGAACTAACTCTCTCAAATGTATTTTTGTACACAATGTCAACCAAGTAGGATGAGTATTTAATATTGTCCGGCTCCTACACACTTGCTTCATCAGCAACGGCGCTCAATGAAGTAGGGTTGTGTGAGGTTGTGCCAGTTTGGTCGTCAGATCCCAACACGACCACACAAGCGAAGAGAGATCGCCACTCGAGATCAGTACATTCAAAGTTAATTGCCAATATGCCGGGTATTAAGCCACCCGGAGTGGAAATTAATTACTGTGTCTGAAACTTGATTATGCATATGTACAACATGTGATAGATTTAGTTCGGAAAAGGTATTGGAGGGTAACCGCCCCTTCGGTGGGGTTTGATCCCACGACCCCAGTTCGCATGACAGGTGCTTTCCCTACTAAGCTACGAAGGACCTCCGCCGTCCACCGCAGCTTAGCGGGTACTGATGAAACCAAATTCCCAGCACCAGGTACCAGCCGATCTATCACATGTTGTACATATGCATAATCAAGTTTCAGACATAGTAATTAATTTCCACTCCGGGTGGCTTAATACCCGGCATATAGGCAATTAACTTTGAATGTACTGATGAAATGATAGTCTTTCGGTACAACTAGGTATGTTGTAAGAGAAAGGCAAAAGCCAAAGAATTTGTTACGAAAAGGGGTACTGTCCAAATGGTCCTTCTCCCTGAGAGAAAGGCAAACGCAACAAAGAGAAACACAATCGCGCACAAGCGTAAATGAGAGCAACTAAAATTGCTCCTGCTCTCATTCACGCGGTTCTAATCGGTGGGCGGAGACGTTCAACATGTTAGAATCGTCCATAGCCTTTTGGTGTGCTGCAATTCGACACCCTCCGTGCACCATATTGGCTGGGTTATTGTCGTTATGGCTGACGGAAATATGCGCAGGCGCTGTTTTAGCACTTTCTTCGATTCTAGCGAGATTCTCAGATTCCACGCAGAAGTGTTGCATTCTGATTCGTTGTTTTGAATGGTCAGCAACATGAGCTTGTGAGTGATTTCAATGAAATGTTGAGACGAACATATGGATCGTTATCATGTGTGTGGAATGACGATTTAGAACTAATTATTTTAATAAACAAATATGTGGGGTGCCGGTTACCGGCCTCTAGACTCGATTTTAAATTAAAATGACTTACTTGTTAACTAGATTTAAACTACCCGGATATCAATCAAAATTTTGGAACTTTAAAACTGGACTACCTTTTCTCCACGCAAAATCTAATAGAGCCATCACCATGCAAAAAATGTAAGCTACAGATTCTGTAGTAAACCAATACTGATTTTTAAGATTTAAATATGATAATAAGTATTAAAATATTATTAATTTATACATGCTCAAAATGTATACAGATTTTGCAAGGCTTTTATTGTAGAATTGTATTTAATTGTGTCATCCGCTTGTTGGGTTATAGTTGAACCGTTTGTTTGAGAAACTGCATATGTAACATTTTTGGCCAAAATGAGATTTTTATATATTCTGAATCCTCGTCCAAAAATACGTATTCTGGCAAAAAATACGAAAAAAAAATTTTGTTCAGTAATATATGAAAAAATTTCGTTTGTTTGAGAAACTACATATGTCCCCGTACTTTGAAAAGCTGGAGTACTGCTTACATTTTTTGCACTGAAAGTGCCCCAGGGTGTTGAGTTTTGCCAAAAACTATTGATCTGTATCGAAGAAATCGAAAGGTTCGGTGCCAATTTGTTCAAAAACAGTTTTTTGTTGTTTTCTCGAAATACAGTCCCTTCCCGATTTTGGCAACACGACCGGATTTTAATGTTGCCAAAATGGGGATGTTGCCAAAAACGGGAAAAAAATTTCATACAAAATTTCAATTTTTTTTTGTTTGCCTGATTGAAGCTAAATACTTAGAATATGTACTACAAAGTATGTGGAGTGTGTTTAAGTGATGCATGGCATCATAATTGTCATTTTTGCGATATTATTCATAACTTGGAGATTGTAGCTCAAACAAAAAAAAAAACAAACTCAAGAATGGTAATCAAAACATAATGTAACTAATTAATAATAATAATAATAATATTTGAAATTAACAATAGCGTCGGCCATGTCCTTACAAAAAATTGTAGTACATAACAAAAAAAAACTTTTCTAAAGTAGTCCATTGAAGTGCTGACTTCAATCTGACATCTCATATAAAATTTAGTCCTCCGAAAATGCTTGTTTTTATCATAATTCTCTATATAAATCAAATAGCGATCTGACGGATACAAGATGACTAAATGTGCTACAAATTTCGGATTCATATATAATGGATTTTTATGGAGGCAAACTTTCTTGTGGTCGGTGTGATTAAGGGTAAAGTTCTGTGCACAATTTTCGCTGACATTATGGAAAAAACGAACGCAAGGCATAAGACCTTCCATTGTTTTAGAAAATGGTAACGGAAATCTCCATTCTGCACATTGGTCAAGCGTATCCAATGTAGTGTGAGTATGGATTAACTACACTCGACTCACTAAAACCAAATCCCTTTGCACTAGTCGGTCTCCTAGCACTCAACCCATATTTCAGGCGGCAATGACTGATCCATGCGCACTATGTGCACCTCGCACTATGAGTGATAGTGTGGCCAATTGGAAGCTGGAAGACCATTTGCGGCATGCCACCTCTGACACTTGATAGCAGTCAACCTACTGGTGCTCGCTGCAGCTTATCGCACTCCAGTTCTCCATGCTAGTGCTTAACACGTTGAAGACGAAGTAGGCTCAAGAGAAGACAGCGGCTATTCGACAAAAACAAGGTGGTTGAAGGATTCGTGTACTTGGGCTCATTTGACCTCTGATAACGATATCAGCAGACAAATTCGGAGACGCAACATTGCAGGAAAGCGTACGTACGAGATCTGGACAATGCTTGTGGAGGACCAACGAGCACTTGGAGTAAAAATGGATCTCTACAACGATCCGACAGGCAAAATAAGGCGAGGTGTGCAGCGATCAAGGTAGATCGATCAGGTGGAAGACGATTTACGGACCCTCCGTAGACTGCGTGACTAGTAACGTACAGCAGTAGACGGAGACGACTGTTATGTACCGTAGAGGCCACTCACTCCGGCTTTAGGCTAAATAAATAATAATAAAACCACATGTGACGCATCACTCGCCTATCGAAGCAGCTAGAATTACACCAGCGATCTCATGGGAACTTCACAGGAGGTACCCCACTTCTGATATTTCGCCATCACAAACAAAACACACGAGAGCAGGCATTGGAAGTGTGAGTGAGCATTGTGAGCATTGATCTTTTGCAATCTATGCTACATCCATAACCAATAAGTGAACTGCCTCATTCATATGGATATCAAACAATTAGTAGGAGCCATCGTTGCTATGATAAACAATAAGCAACACCGTCTAACAAGAAAAGCCGTGGTGAGGTATCCATGTAAGCAACGATTTTTGCATTCGTACTCCGCTTGCTCTAGTACAATGAAACCAAACAATCAAACCCCATCATGCGTTCTCCTTTTTTCGCCCTTCTTTTAAGGTGATAAGATAGTCGAGAGAAGTATCAACGCCTCCCATTCAGTGTACTAGAGTTCCAGACTCATGGAGGTCTTCATTTTTAGAATGCTTGAATGACTTCTTCTATCAGCGCACCGGAACGAAGCTCATTGTTGTGTTACCAAGTGATTCGCTTCACTCAATCAGCTTCCATTGGTGAGCGTTGAAGATCAATAAACGATGAATCATCGAACATTCAATTTCAAAGATCTTAGGAAGCTCATAACTTGCCCCCCGAACGAGCATCAAGTAGGCTTAGATTAACCCGATTTTTTCTCATGATCTGATTTAAGTCAATGCCTGCTCGAGAGCCTTACGGTTACATGTTACCATTAGTATTGAACTGTTGGTAAACATGCTGGAATCAAAAGGCTCGTTATGCAATTAATGGCTAGACATCGCATTTAGAAAATAGAATGTGCCAACCTTCTTCTTCTTCTTCTTATTGGCATTACATCCCCACACTGGGACAGAGCCGCCTCGCAGCTTAGTGTTCATTAAGCACTTCCACAGTTATTAACTGCGAGGTTTCTAAGCCAGGTTACCATTTTTGCATTCGTATAACATGAGGCTAACACGATGATACTTTTATGCCCAGGGAAGTCGAGACAATTTCCAATCCCGAAAATTGCCTAGACCGGCACCGGGAATCGAACCCAGCCACCCTCAGCATGGTCTTGCTTTGTAGCCGCGCGTCTTACCGCACGGCTAAGGAGGGCCCCAATGTGCCAACCACTAGCAATTAAACCTACGGGGGTTGCTTGTTACTGGATCACTCATGCAGTATCGGTTGCATTGTGATGTAAACAGCGGGCTTCGCTTTATAGGTGTTGTACTATGTACAACGGTGTTAGTCAGCTTATCGACGACAAAATCAGTGAGATGCCAAAAATACGACATTCTACGGTGGGCTGGTTAGATAGGGGTAGTGTGAATAGGGACATGGAAAACGTGAATAAAAGATCAGAAAAGTTTCAATAGACATTGTTTGCAATGAGCGGTAATACGAGTGGTGGTTCATTAATTCAGTGAAAGTGCCCACTATTCGTACAGAGCCCATAGTACGCATATAAGCCTTAATAACATTAGCTTTTAGTTTTGTTTATCCTATTACATAATTATAAAAAGGTTTTAGCTCTAAAAAGTAATAAAAAAAAATTTCGAGGTTGTTGCCAAAAACGGGTGTTGCCAAAATCGGGGGTAGACAAAAACGGGTGTTGCCAAAATCGGGATGGGACTGTAGTGTAAAATGGACTTATGCAGTTTCTCAAACAAATGATTCAGTTCTTTTGCACACAAATCTTCAATGTTTCT
Organism: Armigeres subalbatus; assembly: GCF_024139115.2. Lineage (NCBI taxonomy): Eukaryota > Metazoa > Arthropoda > Insecta > Diptera > Culicidae > Armigeres > Armigeres subalbatus. The sequence continues at coordinate 83,297 of NW_026942190.1, forward strand.
TAGCTTCAACCATAAAACCCTCATAGGCTATTCAGACTACGAGCTTTATCACATGACAAAAATACTTAATACTTCATAAACCATAAGTAAAATAGGTGCACCTTCCGTAGCATTTCCACCTGTGTACAGCATCGTCTTTTCCTAAGACTCAAACCACACGCACCGAGGGAAATTTTACCTGTTACCAAAAGTGACAAACGAGTTTTCTGCAGACAAGAGACAGCAGATTTATTAACCTTTGATCAAAATCCATCTCTTTCCAGCCGATACCGGGTTAGTAGTGTTGGTAAGAATCCAGGTGAGCTTGACTCGCTTGCGTGTTGTTTATAATCGCACCTTTTCCGTCGACTGGCATGTGTATACAATTGAACGCTGCCCATGTGGTGGTGCCCATGTTTTTATTGAATCGGTTCCGCCGTGTCATCGTCGTCTATGCCGTATACCAACAGCTCCGTTCAGGTGAGAAGTGTATTCGAAGTGGAATTGACGCAAGCACAAATTGCCATAAGGTGGTTTTTGTTCGTTCGACCTCAACAACATTACTTCTGGCATGTTTGTGTGGCGGATACACTCTAGGGTGCGTATTAACGCTGACTTGGGTTCAAAGTAACTTTTTCAAGATCTTTCAAGTATTAAAATCAATTACAATATGTCTATCTATCACATATGAGTCAAAGATCTTGTCCTTTAGACTGGAATGATTATAATTTATACTTTAAGATCTTTTATAATTTTATAAGATATCACGTGGTACCCACGTTTTTCTTCAACTCTTCCATAATAATTCACTTGAATAATTCACCTTGAAATGTTGATGACTTTTTTGTCCATTATTAAAAAATACAGTCGCCTCTCCACATCTAGATATTGAAGGTCAAGGGACCATCGAGATAAAGAGAGATCGATGAACGGAAGGAAAATTTAAACGAAAGGGTACTAGATCGAAAAAAGCTCGTTGCTATGAAAAACGACAACAAAACAGACTGATATCATCTCTTGTTTTTGATTTGTTTGTTACTGTCCAAGGCTGGTCTCGTAGCCTTGAAATTTGAATATATCGACATAGGGAGAGATAATCTTGAACAAAATATGACCAGAACACATCGAGATAGGGTATGGATATGGGTATCCAGTTAGCTTTGTGAGCAAAGGCGTAAGATTGCCAATCCGGAGATGGTGAATTTGATTCTCGGTCCGATGTATGATTTTTTCGGTTGGGAATCATTCTCGACTTCTTGGGCATAGTGTATCCATTGTACTTGCCACACGAGATACATTCGCATGCAATGGCGGGGATAGAAAAGCTTTTAATTAATAATTTAGAAAATGCTAATAGAACACTAAGTTCGAAAGCATGCCAAGTTCCATAATGCGACCCGGCCAATTTTCAATAGGAAACAATGGACCAGGAATGAAAACTTGTTGCGAACAACTCAGTTGATGATAAGCGCCTAACAATGAGTGATTTTTTGCGCACATACATACACACAGACAGTTGATTGGTATATAAAAGTTGGCCGGAAGGTGGTCCTTCAAAAAATCATTTTTGAAGTGAGTATACAAACAGGTTTTTTTCACGTATTTTTAATTCATTTATTTCTCGGGTCACATTTACAGCTTTTTAAGGACGAACAAATTTCCGCAATCCAATGTTGTTCCACCTTGCTATTTCAAGGGAAACGCTTTCAATATTGAAACTACGAGCAGCTATAATCTTTTTATTTTACCCTTGCTGCGACGCAGCAAAGCCAAAGTAAAAAGATGACAGTTATTCGTTTCTTCTTTGTTGAGATTGGTGCCTCTGACAATGCGAGGTAAAATTTATTTGGATTTTGAACAGTTCCACCTTATATACCGCCTGAATTTTCATTGTTTTGTGTGGATCTTTTCATGGGGTAATTGTTTCATTGACGCTAAAGGTCTCCATTGCTCAAAACACTTGAAAAAAAAAACTGGGTGTATGGCCTTTTCGTTATACCTTGATGTAAGAGAAACACAAAAATATAAATACATTAAACATTTATTTAACAGTACGATGTATTGAAGGGGTTAGGGGTCCAGTTAGCCTTGCGTGCAAAGGCGTGGGATTGCCAATCCGGAGAGTTCGATTCTCTGGCCGGTCCAGGATGTTTTCAGGTGGAAAACATCCTTGACTCCCTGGGCATGGTGTATCCATTGTACTTGCCGCACAAAATACATATTCATACATTGGTGGGCATAGAAAGCTTTCAATTGATAACTGTGGAAATGCTAATAGAACACTAAGTTGAAAAGCCGGTCAAGAATGTACCCAAGAAGTTCGGATAAGAAGGGCTATTTTGGCTTAATCAGCTCTCATTTTAAGTAATTTTTTGTATGGTGGGAACGTAAAAGTGAACTTTAAAGTTCCGTTAAGGATCCTTGGAACTTGATGTGAACCATAGTGAACCAATCAGTTCGGTTAAGAGTAAATTTAAGTAAAATCTGAACTTCTGATTGCTTGGGTAGAGCCATAAAAGAAGAAGATGAAGAAGAAGATGTAGTGAATTATCAAACCACCAAACAACCATAAGATATTTGTGGTTAACGGGTCACCTATTTCGGGGATGATTGGCGTATGACCATCGTACTTTCAAAGAGACTGGTGTCATTTTTCACGCGGTAAGTTTTTGGTTATTTCAGGTCTTTGGATTCATCAAAACATTGAGGTAACCACAAGAAAAATCCACATAAAAATCGAAGAAAAATCAGGTATATTTCAAAAGTAGTAGGAATTGAGGTAGAACGAAAAGTTCATAAAATCTAATCGCGTAAAAAACGACCCCAGTGTATTATGCGAAATAGAGGGTTGGAGGTCGTTTGTGATGAGAATTTTACATAAAGTCCACGCCACGTGTTTGTGAATAGACCTACGTCAGCAAAAATCGATTTTTGTTCCCTATAAAAAAACGGAAATGTGTTTCAAAAATTGAGATATCTGGTTTATCACAACTCGTTTCAATCAGTGCACGTATGGCAATCATTATTGCGTAGATAATGTACATTACTCTTGACATGATTCGAATAGCCTCGATTCGCGTCGTCGTAAATCATGCCTGTTCGCTAATCGTCCAATGATATCTAAGGAAATAGCGACATTTGTTTCTCATAATAAATTTGATTCTGCCCTGCCCAGAATTGCACACCACATGCACACCACAAAACCATTTCAGAATTCTGATTGCAAATTGAACATTTCGGACCCGGACCCGAAATGAAACTCCTTTACGACTGCGCGTTGTTCATTCGATTCCTGCCCCACCCTAATACCTGTGCAGGTTACCTGTTGATGTTGATGAGCGCTTACCGCACCAGCACACAGCACCGCGAGCGGTTGTCCAATCCACCGAAATATACCTACATAGAGTCGATACCAGCTAGCCGACGTCGTCAGTCTTGTGCCTGTTTCGTAGCGATTCTGATGCGCTTCCTTTTGTGTCCTGCCTTTCGCCATCATCAGTGCCCAAACTCAAACTTGACCGGAGGAGAGGTGGTGTTTTGTGTGTTGTTTCTTCATTTGCGAATTCGCTTTGCGAGTTTACAAAACTTTTCACGGACTGTTGCATTTGCATTATTTGGTTGTGCGTAAATAGGAGTATCGGCGCGTGTTCAATAGGCTGCTATTGCCGTTTTGAAGTGAATTTCTATCAAAATCAATCGCAGTGGGCCATCACCACGCAAGTGCCAACCAGCCAGCAGCAGCCGTAGAGTGACTTGCGCACCTTAGTAGGCAGGTATAGGAGAAACGCGGTTAGCCTGCGAGAGAGTGAGTAGGACGGAGACAATCGACGAATGCCATTAGGTGCCCCGATTAGGGAATTTAGTGAAATTCCAGTGCGCCTAAGCGGTCCAAGTGCGTATGGATTTAGCTGTGAGTCGATTCGATTGAGGAAAAGCTAAGCAGGTGAAATAGGTACTTAACTAATCGTTAAGTAGTTTTCAAAGTTGAACTTAAGTTGCTTGAACACTGACGGTGCCTGTGCGAGTGAGACCAACGAGCTACACGGTGATGATTACGCTGATGGTGAGACGGGTTTGAGCAATTTTTTTTATTCCTGCGCTGTTTTTGGAAATTGGAAAATCAAGTTTGCGCGAAGGAGACGACATACTCTGGGAAGGCTAGGGGGAAGTGATCACGTTCCGTTATATTTTGATGTGATGTTGCTGTGAGCTGCTGGGACCTGGAAGAAGTTGCTCCTGGACGTAAGGAAGACGAAGAAAACGTGTTGTGACGATAATTTAGTTGGATGCGAAATATTTTCGGCAGAAAAGGTGAAAGAATAATTTCATGCGCGACGAAGGACGTTTACGAGTGAGAACATTGAAGTGAAGCGACACATACGCGTTCGGTTGAATAATTTACCCGGATGCAAACCGTGAGTGGTGCATAAAGTCCCGAAAATCCGGTTCTGGTGGCTGTTCGCGACAGGTTCGCCGTAACAGCTAAAGCAAACACCGTCAAGACGACTCAGTGCAGCGAATAGGTTACCGTCACATCGTTACAAGGTAGGTGACCAGTTTCAGTTGAAATATTTTGGTATCTTGAATGTGTTTATCATTATTTTATGCTTTTGTTCGCATCGCTGCGTGCGGAATTGAGTGATGAGTGCAAACATGTAGATAACAGAAGTGCACTGGCGGATTCCGAATTTGTTGAAATGGTCTTCGGCCGACAGTTAGTGAGAGAGGTTCAGTGACCTTTTCTGTGCTTTGTGTTTTCGCATACAATGCAATGTTATGTGAATAATTCGTACCACTTTTGGGGAAAAAAGAATGTGCTCATAAATTGCTGTAAACAAATAATGTACAAAGTTTTGAGAAAGTTTTCATATACAGATTTATAGTATGTATAAATTAACCAAAATAAATCAATGCCATGGGTTATTTAGCATCTATGTACTCCCAGCGCCCTTGGCAAATCCTTTTATCGAGCGCTCCTTCTTTATTAAGGAGAATAAAATGTGTAAATTATCCATTTAGAGAATAATTGAAATCCTTACCCAAAAGATTAAAAGGTTTACTGGTTTTGGTTTAGGTGCTGCATTCATTTATTTTATTAGTTCACATCTAAACAAATAACACTGAATTAACAATTTGGCGCTATAATACTCGGCTCGAGGCTACACGCCACCAACAACGGTTATGCCTTACACTCGCCAAGCCGTTTTGTTTATGATCCGCTCTTTTTTACCATCAGGATCTGAAGTAAATGCCATCTTCGATGGGTTGCTGTCCGACATTCTTAAAATATACCCTGGGCATCGTATCCTTCCAGGTTTATGTTATGATAAGCAGGGCATGTGTTCTTTCAAATAATGGATAAGGACAAGCCTCCCGGAATCCAAAACTAATTTCACTCGTGTTTTCAAGGGTATCCCACTCGATACGCAAGCAACGCACAACTGTAATTTTTATTACCTTACGCATGCTGCGACGCAGCAAAGCCGAATTAATAAAAATGACAGTTATGCTTTGCTTCCGTATTGAATGCGGAGTGAAATTAGTTTTGAATTCCGGGAGGCTTGTCCTTAATATACAAAGATGGATACTAGACCTGTTCACCATTTTTTCAAAGTATTCCAGATTCAAAGTGCCACCATTCTATTTTAATGAGTATCTTAAATGGAGTCCTCTGACCAATTTTCAGTTAAATCCATGGAAATTTAGAGGTGCATCAAACGAGATGTGTGACTTTTTCATAGAAATGTCTTTTGAATAGTCAATTTTACTCCACATAATAGAAGCATTAGTCGTTAATAGCTTCTTTAGACTATTAACAGGGTGCCCATCCAGTCGGGAAAACCAGGAAAAGCGAGAAAAAACCGGGAATTGTACCCGACCGGGAAACCAAACGAGAAAAATGCGGGAAATCATAAAACCAATCGGGAAATTGAACTATCGACCAAATCATAAACATTCATTATCGAAGTTATGGAATTTTTTCTCTTGTTATGTCTTTAAAAACTGTCATTTGAAAATAATATGTCTGGCAATAGTGTGAGTTACTCAAAAAAAAATTATAAAAATTAAAATTATAAAACAAAGATTCCCAAAGTGGTGGGTCACGACCCCCAGTCTGTGTAAATCTTTGGGGAGCTACATACATATAGTATGAAAAGTATAGGATTTTTTAATCATCGTGAGTATTTTATGGTTTCTGAAGTTGTTCCTGGCTTATCACGATTCACTATATGTACTATGTTAATTATATTTGAAATCTATTCTCTTTAATCGATTTCCGCATTGCATTTCTAAAAGTTTCATAGTGATAGCTAAAAATGAAGTATGAATAGTCCTCCTGGCCTGTAATGTCAAACATATTTTTGACGGACATCTTATTGTGTCTGTGGATTCATTGAAAACAAGAACTTTTTTTTTTGCAAAATAACCGAAATTTAAGTCTTGATCGCTATTTGTAAATCATGTCGATGTTTTATGATTTGATTAGGTGGATTAAATTGCTCTAACATTTACTTTATTTTCTTTGAGATGTTTGTAGTCAACTTTTGAACGCTCGATGCACTTCTTATACCACAAGTGAATCACACCATAAATTGAAAGATCTTCATCCTGGGCCTGAACCAGCAACGGAAATTTCCTGAGAAAATTTCTCGCGCAACTCGAAGAGCAAGGCATTCTCAAGAGTTTCTAATGGAACTTAATGCTAAATATCTTCGAAAGTGTCAAATTATGATGAATAATTTCAGATGATTTTTTTTTATGAAAACCTATTTCTAAGAAGAATAAGAAGGACTCATGAGAAGGCTGTGGGTAAACTTGAACAGCTTTCGAACTTTTTTTTAATATTTTTGTGCAACAAAAAATGAGAGTTCTGGAAGATTTTTTTCTAATTTTAATATATTTGAGAATTTTGTATAATCCATTTATCCAATTTGTATCATACAAAATAAATAATTACCTCCATAAATTTGACAATTCAAATATGTATTGCAATATTGGATGAAAATTTTCAAACTTAAAATGTGATGGAAAATCGGCATGAATAAACAATCTTGAAAACGAAATTCTAAGAATTTAAAATTTTAACGCATCATAGGTGAGATCGATTTAAGAAAGTGTTTTTGAGCAGTGAAAACGAAAATTTCGCTCTTAGAGGGTTAAAGAACATCATCAATAAAATTCTGAGCCATTCCAAGGGATCCGAGTTATTTTTACAAGATTATTTGAGATTAATCCTGTCTTGAGGAACTGAGAGGAAAATCAAAGCCTGAGTTCTAAGAAGAAATTGTGCTTCTGCTTTTTTTGTTCTATAAGAAATTTCTTGAATTAATTTGTCTTTATTCAAGAGACTTGCAGCCCTACACACTTAAATCTAGAAGTTTAGCTCGGTAATATTTTTTACCGATTTAACCCGGTAACAATTAGTTTTAACCGAGGAATCAGTAAATTTCCGTGAATTTACTGATTTCTGTTAAAAATTATACCGATGTCTCAGCAATACAAAACCGATTACAGGATATCGGTAAAATAAATAACCGAGCTACCCTGTTCATCAAGTGACTGCTGTAATGGTCAAAAACAAATACTGATTGCTCAGTAATTTTTTTTTGCTGAGCTTCCGGTTACAATTTTACCGAGTACAGTTTCCGACATACATAGGTGACGCTGGATGCCATATTTGAAAATTTTCTATGGACTGCGTTGTGTGGAAAAAGTTACTCCAAGTGAAAATTCAGTTAAGAGCAGGTTCATCAACCATTTCCGGGACACAAGCATCTACCGAAGCATAGATTTGTCATAAACATCTTCCATGGAGATCATCGTATACATGCTGACAATCAGCAGCTTTTTGAGAAAGACAATCCAGATGGACGGCAGATTGGATGGCAGTGTAATTTCCGATTAAGATTTCGTCTTTGCGGATGTGGACATACATGCAAACGAAACAAATGTGGCGTTAAAGGATCAAATGGAGTAATGGTGGCCGCTGACGAAATTGTCCGAGAAGTTACTGTTCTAGGTAAGTTTAAACAAACCGGCGGCTTTCGAAATAAATCCAAAACTTGAATTTTGTTTTTTTTAGGAAATTGTCGGAATGTCATCTCCAGCCTGAAATCGGGAATGGTTGTACAGGTGTTTTGATTTAGAACAAAAATTTTACAAAACTTTAATACTACAACAGTAAACCAAATAAAAACAATCAAAATGTCTCCGCCTATTTTATTTCGATTATTGATTCCATTTTACTCGGTAATTTTCATTACTGAAGTCCGTATTCTTTTAACAAATACACCAGTACTTTTTTACCGAGTGCTCAGTATTCGTTACAGAACACCTCGGTAAAATTTGACATTTTGTCAGCGAGAAAGCAGAACCGAGAACTCGGTAAATACTCAAACTTTTTACTGAGCTGACTGCCGAGAGCTCAGCTGTTGAGAAATCGGTAATTTGATTACCGAGCCCGTTGAATAAAATCAAGTGTGTAGACTGGCTCATCTTTGGAAATTCTCTTTTTTAGAACTAGAATCCACAAGAAATTATTGTGCTTCGATTCCGCATGTGTCAAAACTGGGGTTGATTCATACTGAACGGGTCTTCCTAGTCCTTCCTATAATAAAACAAACATAAAAGCTAGCTGATTTTTCTTGTTTAGATCCGCTAATATGATATTTTAGTATCAGTTCCTTCAACCGGGAAAAAACTGTAAATCTGAAAATGGATTTTGAATGGACACCCTGCTATTATCTACCACTTTGTCATTGATACTAAGATGTTTAGAGTGCATATCCCACGACTTTTTAGAAGGTTTAGCTGAAAAATTTGCCTAAAAACCTAAAAAAAAAGTAGGTGCTTCTGGGGGTAGTACACTCAACCAGTGGATGGCAGATTTTAATACAGTTCTGCATAAGAACCTTACAGAAACTGTATAATAATTTGGCATATACAGTTTTGGCAGATTTTAATACAATTATTGTATTGAAATCTGACAGATTTGTATTATTTTAATACAATATTTGTATAAAAAGCTCACAGAATTGTATATGTATAAGATTTTATACAATAATTGTCAGATTTATTTTCTGGGTGTATACATTTTCAATATGTGCGCAATTCAATTTTTATATTCATTTCCCCGTGTATCCGTGTCGACATTCCGTCAATCCCGCTTCTTTGAAATAACAGGGGGACCAAATAAGGACTGCATCGAAAATAAGTTATCTCCTTTCAAAGTGATACTAGGCTAGATCTAGATGTACCAGTCGTGGCTATAGCACCAGTTGTCGCACTAGTGCTTTATATGTGAAATGGCCAATCAAATCACCGCAAACCAAGTTCATATCGATAAAGCATATTCATATGATACGATAAAACCTTTGATCTCCTCCAAAACAAGCAAAACATAATTGTAAAAATTGGGTTTGCTTAATTTTTGACGTCCGTTGCACCAGTTGTCGCACTAGTGATCCCTATTTGGCCATAAGAAAACAATGGGATTTGTCAAATAAGGAAACAAAATTAAGAATAGTGCCACAACTGGTGTATGCGTTCCTATTATGGATTAATCAATTTTGATGATTATAACAAATTGTATTGTGGTTCTAAGGAGCAGGAAGTAAAACCTTTCGCTTGATATATAAAGTCCACCCACAAGCCTTTTACTTGTTTTTAAAAAAATAGTTGTTCTTTTGTATGGCGACAATTGGTACACCCACCCTACTCAAAATCTCATGAAGGTATTGGTTTATTTTATCCTGCATTCAATGCATTCATATGACAAGTTTTAGATCAGAATTATTTTGTTTGTTGGACATTTGTTGTTGCTTATGTATCGCAAATTAAAAGTGATATTGAAATTCGGGTTTTGGACACATGGCTCCGTAAAAAGGCCATCGAGATGGATAATTTGATCAAACGTTTCGCTATCCGCCAAGCAAAGGTAGAAATTCATGACCAACAAGCTTGGGGATTACTACACGTTCGCTAACCCGTCTGAAAAAGAAAGAAAATCAAAATCAAGTGACCGGAATATGGACCAGGAAGTTATCAATTTTATAAAACAAAGCAATTTTAACCGAACATATATTGCCAGGCAAATTACAATAAATTTTTAAAATTCATCCAATTTCATTCGAAAACAATATTGTGGATAACTTATATTCCCGACCCAGCTCCACTTCCGTTCCCGAATTTTAATTGACTGAGCTGGGGCCCGTGACCATTGAATATTTACCCTGAAATTTGATTATTTACATCAAAAGCGTTAAAATTCTGTCTATTTTGAGGCGTCCGAAAGAATTCGTGGGGGAATTTATGAAGGCATTCCTTACTTTGAACACTAATCCATACACTTTTCTCGATAGCTAGCCCGGTGATCAATACATCATGAGTGAAACTCTCTCAAAAGATGAAAAAGAAAGAATTGCTCAAAAGGATAGCAAACCAAAATTTCGAATAAATTTCTGAATAGATTCCCGAAGTAATTTCGAGAGTGGTCATCGAGCAAGCAAGCTCAGTGCGTGTTTTGGTCTTCGCGAAAATAATAAAATATCTATTTGGTGTTCGGTGGCTCATGCGCATGTATGGCGCTTTGCTCCGGTTGAAACAGGCGTGATTTGTTTTAGTCGTCGCGAAGTAGTTAAGATATCGAATCAGTCTTCGGGATAATACATCAGACACGCGTTGCTTTTCCGTTTTTGTATCATCATGAATATGGCGTCGTTCAAAAGTAATGATTAGTCGCTTACTCTAACTAATTTTCCTCCCCTTATCCTAATTGACTGTTAGGACGTGGCCGACATCGTTATTGGACTTGAATTAAAGAAACTCCGAAGTATGTATAGTGAGGATAGCTTTCTAGTCCCGAGAAAACTTTTGAATTGATGAGCTGTGCATATTCGTTGTTTTTCGGTCAATCACGACTAGCAACTTCAATGTGTACAGTCAATCAAGCTAAGTTAAGCTAAGCTGAGATTCCCGCAGTAATTTCGAAAGCAATGTCCATGTAAATTTTAGAGGAATTTGCAAAGAAATTCCTGAAGGAATTTCCTAAGGCTCAAAGGAATTTCTGAAAGAGTTGCTGAAAGAAAATCTCTAGGAATGTTCGAACGAATTTTTGAAGGAGTTACTGAAGGAATTTGCAAATAAATGCCTGGGTTAATTTCCTCTAATAATTCCAGAAACAATCTCCAAAGAAATTGAGTAATTCTCGCTGAGACCGGGTCACTATTTGGACGAGGTACTTAAAAATTCCTAAATTTATGTTCATTCGAAAGCTTTTGGCGAGGATTAAGGATCCGGGTTTAATTCTTCAGAAAGATAGACCCATCGATAGTTATACACGAAATCACGTTTATGGACCCCTCGAATTTTGTCAATTTTTGACTCACCAAAACTGTTATAACTCCAACATTTCTGAACCGATCTTAGAGATCAGCATATCGTTGGAAAGAGGAAGAATGTATCCTCGATTTGCAATAATAAAGCCATATTGAATCTGGCCGCCATCTTGGATTTCTTTTTGAAAACTATTTTTCCGCCAGGTTGGCAACCACCAATTTTGAATAATAATACATCGATGGAAAGCTTAGCTTATATTGTGCATTGTGTCCAAAAATCTCAGGTGTATGTTTTTTTTCTATCGAAAGTTATGTACGATTTACCAATACCAAAATTATTGAAAAATTCAATATAATAACTTGAATACGGCTCCGTTGTTTTAAAACTTTTGAGCCCTATAAAATACTGTTGTAGATATGCTTTTCATTTTTGAAACATATTTTGCTTAGAATAGTAACCCGTAACGCTGGGTAGACACCTTTACATGGTGTGTTACGGGGTAAGATTTACCAAGGTTACATTGGCAGCTACAGGCAAATCCTGACCCAACGAATACCTTCCTAATTATCCAACTCCGTGGTATTTATGAGGGTGTCGCTAAGTCGGTGGCCTCTCGTTAAGTAAGTACCACGTCAACACTTCCTTCCTCTCCCTAGTTAATACGGTGAAGATGGGCGTGGCCAGGAGTAGTAATCCTCATGGTTTTGTTATTTTTGTTTAAGACTGGAATCAAGCAAAGTAAAACATGAGTAACACTAGTGTCCAATCTACGAATTACACCTTAACAATGCTTATGCTAATGCATATTTGGCTTAGAATGGTGTATGAAATCAAGGAACTGACGTCGTAGTATCATATTAACCATAAAAATAATGTTCGTTGGTCAGATGGGCCTTCAAAAAGTAATTTGGTAATAAAAATTAAAAATTAAAATAATAAAATAAATAATAAATAATTTGCCAACTGCTGAGAAAAAAACACAAACATTAGAAACAATTTATTCTCAAATATTTTGTTTTCTCGATTATTCTAATTTCAAGAGTCCAGTGGCGTTTCCCTAACCTCAATCTACCTGTGCACTGGATTTTAATTTAAGGATTTTGTGTGCGAAAATGCATAGAATCACTATAGAATTTGATTAGCCTAAACTACTCTGATAATTCTATTTTCCGTTTGAGCTGTAAAAATATCAAAATTTTCATTTTTAGTGTCAGTGCACAGGTAAAAAGTGAGGTTACGCGACGCCACTGAGAAAATCTGCAAAACTTAGCACTATGAGAAAGTTTGAAATATTTTAAAAACCAAGTGTGTTTATAATTAATGGAACAGTATATATGTATTCGGATTACGTAAACCCCAACGCCGAAGTGGGTTTGTCAGTGGTTTGGATCCACTTATGCACAGAGTAGAGTCAATATAATTATAATTCGCAATCAAAGGCGGGAAGGTCGAGGAAAAATTCAACTCATCGATTCGATTTTTATTTGAAGAAAAAAATAAAAATTCGCTACGATCACTGAAAGTCATTAAGGGCAATCTGCTTCAATCAATTGTTTTTTAAGGGGTCCTTTTGGAATTTATCAAATCGAGTGGTAATGGATGTAATCCACTTAGAAAAGCGAAATAATTTCAAACCAATGAATTCGAGAGTTGGAACTTGGAAGTTAAAATTAATTTTGTGACTTCCAAAATTTAAATAATAATACATTTCAAAGTTTTATTTATTTATTTATTTATTTATTTACTTGGATATCTTCATTTGACTATATCTTTCTCTATGAAGTACTCTGGTAGGGAAAAGCCCAAAAATTGGCATAAAAACCCTGCATCTTTTTTTTAGCTCACAGTATTACAAATAGAACACATTAAAATAATAAACATTAGTCTAGTAATTAAATAAAACACATTCAAGGTACTCCAATCGCTTAAAACTAACACATAATTTTCAATTATTATTCACGGATTGGTTGCTTAATCGGCGTCCGAAATCAGCTGCATTGACATCAAAGTCGTAGCGGTCGAAGAATAGATTAAAAGTCGACATCATGAATCTTATCGGCTCAAATTGTCCATAGCGACTGTTCCTTGCACTCAATTGAAAGAACTGACGACGTCTTAGTGATCGCTCTGGCACATATATATTCAATTTGTTGAGCAACGTAGGGGCATCAATATTATTCGTAAGGATCTTTGCGATGAAAACGGCTTGCATATTTGACCTTCTCTTCTCTAGTCTTTCGATACCCAAAAGAGTGCATCGGTGTTCGTCGTACGGTGGGAGGTTCGTAACGTCTCTCCAGGGAATTTCCGTTGAATTGCTTCAAAACGGTCAATCCAAATTCTGTTGTAAGGGCACCAGACAAGCACTGCTGACTCCAGTATAGAGCGTACGAGAGCACAATAGAGGGATTTCAAACACAGCGGGTCACGAAACCCATCAGCAAGCCTCAGGATAAAACCAAGCTGTCTATTTGCGCGAGCTATCACATCTTCGTAATGAGGGCGGAACGATAGTTCAGAATCCAACAAAACTCCGAGATCTTTAACTATGTTGAGGCGTTCCAAAGTATGTCCGACCAAAGAATAATTGAATAGAATCGGCTGTCTTTTCCTGGTATACGATATTGTACTACATTTGGCCACACAAAGTTCTAGAAGGTTTCGCTTGCTCCATTCTTCAAATAAGGTCAACAGATTCTGTAGCTCCAGACAAAATCCAATGTTTTTGACGACGGAATAAATTTTCATATCATCAGCGTAGAAGATGCGTTTTCCTCTAGGCACTACAAGAGCAGCATCGTTGTTCAACAGGGAAAATAAGAGAGGACCCAAATTACTCCCTTGTGGAACACCTGACGTGATTGCGATAGTCCTGGAATGCGCTGCACCTAGCCTTACTTTCATTGATCTTTCCGTCAAGTACGATTCAAACCAATTGATGAGTCCAATTCTCCGAGTTTCTGCAGTTTACGCAGAAGTATCCTATGATCAACGCGATCGAAGCCGGACTTAAAATCCGTATATACCGTGCGGGACCGAAATCCGTACAGAACCAAAATCCGTCCACCTCAGGAGATATCAATAAATTAAAGGGGGCTAAAGGTAATTAATGTAGAAATAATAAATCTTATCCTGTTCAGAGACTTGGCAGTAAGCTTTTAGGGCATAGAATTGGAAAAAAAAGCTTTGAAATTAAAACAACAAAAATTAAAAATAAATCTCTACCCACCAAACGCGGAGTTTGTGCCGCCATTTTGTTTTCGGGTAGAGCATAATTGCACCAAAAGTGACTGTGTTTTAATTGCTAATTGCGAATCATTACACAAGATAAGCGGAATTCAAATTGAAGGGATCCCTTCTCAAGGTGCGCATCTAACTATTTACAGTGGTAGGTTGCTCAATCAGACTGTTTCAATTTAAAAATTTAGTTAAAAAATAGCTGTACGGATTTTGATCGTTTGATTCGAAATCCGTCCACGGTGGACGGATTTCGAGTCAGGAGTAGTTGATTTAATTCATTATTTTATAATGTTTTTCGTGGTTTTTAATGAGTAAATGTGAAACACTCCACAAGTAGAAGCCTTCGTGCTCCTGTGTCAATGACAAACGTTTTATTGACATTAGATTCCTATTTTCTGATGACTTTTTCATATACTAAGGTGCCTAAGTGTACGGATTTCGATGCCCCACGGTACAGCATCCACTTGAAATCCTGTTATAATATTCTCCTCCCTGATTTTACCTCAGAACAAACAAGAGAGCAAAAGAATAATATCGTATTTATATGAGATACTAGTGGACCCGGCAGACGTTGTCCTGCATAGTAGGCGAAAATATGCGTTTTCAAATGCCCATGCAAAGGTTCCCATACACAACCAAGTTTTAGTTTTTCACAATTTTCTTAGCTTTACACTTTATTTTCACATGGGAGAATACCTCATAAACCCGTCGGAAATGATAACGAACGTATTTGTTGAAGGAATTGAGAAAATCCATCCAGCCGTTTTCGAGTTAAGCGGATACGAACACAGGCCATTTCATTTTTATTATATACATAGAAGAAGATAGAAGATATACCCTTTCAAATGGAATTCTCGATGGTATACTTTCGATACCAGCTTGCTAAAATAGACAAAATCTCATAACAAATTGAGTTTCATTGCATTCTGAGATTATAATAAGAATATAATTTTCTTGGCAAAAATGGTGTTGTTTTTGCAAATCGACTTTTTTCTGCGTCGGACACAATTCACGTTTTTTCAATAATTTCATTACATGTCCAAAAAGTTTTATTAAAATCTGAGACGCTGCTGTCAACATTTGACCAAGTTGCTGCGAAATGCGTCGGCATTAACTTGCCTGGTGTCTGGTTTAAAAATCGAACCAAAAATCCAATCAAACGTATACGAACACGATGACATACTCTACTAATGGTGTGATGTTCTGCGCAGATTTCAGCAACTTTCGTGTTATACATAGACACTATTATATTTGTTTATATTTTTCCTATCTCAATCGACTTCCTCCATTTTCCTCTACCTAATAATGCCATTAATATTTGTTTCTGTCTACTACTGTTGGATTCAACTCAACCGTCCGTAGTCGAAAAATTCGTTCCATCAACATGCGAAACAGGTGGACCCTATACCTGTGCTCTGCAGAAAAAAAATCGTTTTGCCAAATTTTGTTCGACGGCGGCGTCACGCTTTGACCTACTTTTATTGTCATAAAGCGTGAGAATAGAGTCACACACCAAATAATAAAAAAAATACCTGTTAAGATTTGTGTTGTTTGCAGGAAAACGAAAGCTTTAATTATTGATTAACATAATATGTCAGTAAGTTATGCATCTGAAATTCAAACCTTAGATAGTTTTCAAAAGGATACTCAACTTTTCGCAAAGGAATGCTATTTTCTGTCAATATTATAATCAAAGCGGGACAGACAGGACATTAATTTTGGAAGTTATGGCTGAAACCCAATTTTTTAAATGCATATATTATACTTCTGAGCGTGTTTGGCACTTACGACTATTGTCTGAGTCGAACAGTGCTTCGGAGGGTTACATCGATCAAAGATCTTGGAATCGTACTCGACAGTAAATTTCGGTTTACTGAGCATTACTCAGTTACCATCGCTAAAGCCAACGCAATGCTCGGATACTTACGGCGTAACATAGCACTGTGCTTTGGTTCGTAGCATACTCGAGTATGGAGTACAAAATTGGGTTCTGTATCACTCCGTTCATATAAACCACATCAAGAGAATAGAGGTGTGCTTCATCAACTACGTTTAGTGCCGTTCACCATAGAATGATCCAGCCAACCTTGCTCCATACCAAAATAGTTGTGCTATGATTGACTTGCAACCATTCGCCGTCGAATCATGCTTCTGGGGACGTTATTTTTTGACGTCATGACGTGCAACATCGACTGTTGTTACATCCTGGAATATGTTCGATTTAATCCATTAGATTTATGCTTCAGGCCATTCAATAAACCGTCTAAGACGAGTTTATTAATTTTGGTCCTAATTTATTATGTTAAAGCCTATTTTTCGTCATTGTAAAAGTTAGCGTGTGCAATACGTTCGAAAACTTAATTTTTTCAGCATTCATAGTATTAACCGTACCCGTTGGAAAAAATATCAAATAAACACCGCAGGCATATAACACCGCTTGGGTAGATTAATCACCATTTTTTTCATCGTTCGTCATATCTTGAATCAAAAGAATGAAACTCGTCATGCAAATTTTCTTAATTTGCATACACTTTGATGGTTAATATCTTCATAAAGTATGATTTTGCATAACCTCATATAAGCTGTTTTAGAAGTCGGTGCAAAAGAGATCATTGTATGGAGTATCAAAAAGTAGCTTACCGATTGGACCGATTCAGAAAATTGATAAATGATATTAAGGAATCTTCGGTTTGTGAAATAAGGCTTCCCGAACCAGGTCCGTCCATATTGCGTGGCTCAGATGTTTGTTCACTTGCCATACACGGAGAAACTCAATTTACCCATTAATGGGTACTTTTATATTCTATCTCTTTCTGCCTGCAGATAAATTTAACCATTTTTTGAAGTTCGGCGGCATAACTCATTAATGGGTTATACCGCCGAACTTAAAAAAATGGATAAATTTTTCAGCAGGGAGAAAGAGATAGCACAAAAAGTACCTAAAGTAAATGAAAATCTCCGTGTAAACAATAAAAGTTGGGTTTCGATTTAATTGATTTATTTACATCCGGCCCTTGACTTGCATTACCTTCGAACTATCGCTTCCATTATTTGGTTTTATTACTAGGCTAATAGCGCAGAAATTCCACAAGATATGTCCAGTTTCGAATCCGAAATCAACCCAAGTTTTGTGAACAAATAGTTAATTTTTCGACTGAGAAATTTGTACTGGTCTTCTGCCTTTTCTTCAGTCTGAAAAATATTCAAACGGGTTCTCATTTGCATTGTTCAACTTTTCGGCCCGTTTATTGAGTCTTTTTCAAGGGAAAAGCTGTCCACCGTTCTTCGCACACTCAGTCATCTGCGAACAGAGACAGAATGCCATATTCTGGAGCTTCTGGCATGTTGGAGATGAACAGGTTAAACAGCAGGGCGATGATGCCATGCGCATCGGAACTCGCTTCACTGATTGAGACCCGGAATGTCCTCGTCGACAGATAGTTGGTGATGATTTTCACCAAGTAGCTGGGTAGATTGTAGCGTTGTAGTTTGTGCACCAGGCCATTATTCCAAACATTGTAGAGTGCCTTATCGACATCCAGTAGGGCCATTGTGAAGGTTTTAGGAACGAACTTGTCCCGTATTCCCGTATGAGAACGTTGGTGTACGATTGACAGCGTCGGAAACCAAATTGTTCCTCAAGCAAGATGTTATGATTTTCAGCAGACTCGAGTAGCCGGCGGTGAATCGCCTTTTTGAACAGTTTGGATAACCCTGAGAGAAGGCTGATGGGACGATAACTTTTGGGTAAGGAAGGTTCCTTTCCACGCTCCCGGATGGGGATACCTTTGGCTGACTTCCAAGACGATGGGAAGTAGCCAAGATGGAGACACTGATTAAATATCAGCAAAATGTGCTTGATAAACCAAGCACGCATGTGTTTAAGTTCGAGATTCAGGGTGTTGTCGAAGCCTAGGGCCTTCATGTTTTTGATGATTTGATATAGGCCGTCAATTCGCCAGCTGAGATCTCCAACTCCTCCGAGAAGTCGTTGGGAGTCAAATGGATGATGTTATCAGGATTGTTAACGGCTGCTTCGTGTGGCCTGACGATGGTCTGTCCAAGATTGTGCGACCTGACGAAGTGGCGACCTATTTCGGATACCTTCTCTGCAGGATCAAGCGATCCGTAGATCCATTGTTGTCTAATGGGATCAAAGGTGGAATGTTCCAAGTCTTGGATTTGGTATAACGGTCGTTTGGCATAATGGTCATTTGGCATAATAATTGTGAAATCACCAACTTCGGAACTAATGCTCAATTCTTTATAATTATTGTCGCTTTTGCATTAAAGGAGAGATGTTGTGTCTTACCATCTTTTTTGCCGGGCAGATGACAAGGGAGGATATGATTCCATCTTTCAATTCAGGTATTTGCACGCTTTAAGGCACGGAAAGGTATAATTCCTGCTTTCGAGGGATGCATTTGTCTGACAGAAAGCACAAGAAGATGTGGTTGTTTCGTTTGATTCAGGCATTTGTTCGGTCTTAGGCAACTGGAGACATGAACCCTTCTTTCAACGGATCCGTTTGCCCGGCAGAAGGCAAGAGAGGATATGACTCCTTCTTCCGATTTAGTCTTTGCTTGGTTTAAGGCAAGGGAGTAAGTGATCTCTTCTTTGAGAGATCCATTTGCCCGGTAGAAGGCAGGTGAGGATATGATGCCATCTTTCAATTCAGACATTTACTCGGTTTAGGGCAAGGGGTGATATGATTCTTTCTTTCATGGATGCATTTTGCCAGATGGCAAGAGAGTTTATGATGCCTTCTTTCAATTTAGGCATTTGCTTAGTTTAAGCCAAGGGGAGATATGATCTCTTCTTTTTTATTGTCTTCCTAAGCAATGGAGGGGGAATCTGCTCAACAGACATCCTGGGTTGTCCAGGAAGTGCGGGGTTAGGAACCACCTCCGACAGCAAACGAGGGAGGCAGGACTACATCCCCGACCCGCTGGCTGCACGACTGGTATCAAGAATGATGATGCCGCGTGCACCCCAAATTGACCTCTCTGCGATAGGGTCTGTTCGCCAACACACAGAGGGACTTGCCGACGCGGTGCCTACGCCTACCCCAGCCTTGACGAGGACCCCTTTCCGTCCTCGGGCTCGGAACCCGCCCGGTTGACCGACGCCGCGAAAGCGATATGATATGATTTCTTCTGGAGGAATGCATTTGCCCAGTAGAAGGCAAGAGAGGATATGATTCCTTCTTTTAGTTCAGGTATTTGCTCAGATTAAGGAAAGGGTTGATGTGATCCCTTCTTTCGAAGAGTGTATTTGTTCGGATATTTATAAAGTAGAATATGAAGCATATGGTGCCGATGGTGAATAAGATCGACATATAGAAGTAATGTCTTCATTAGAGTGATTCAAATTTTGACTTTTTTACCCCCCGATGCTTAAACGATTGCATTTGCCATTTTAATAATCTTCCTAAATTTTTAGCAATTTTGGATGTAATTTGACTGTGCACACATCATTTGAAGTTTGCATGGAAATTGCTGTGAAAACTGACCCTTATGTGGAAGACCATTCCGTGAGGTGGCCCATGCACTATTAAAATATAATCAACACATTGCCTACACAGAATACTTCTCAAGCTGAAAGGCAGTTGTTGTTGCGAAGCGATTTCTCGTTTGGAAGCAAAGTTATGAAGAAAACAAATATGCGCATTATTGATATTGATGTTATTCTTTTACTGTTAAATTGAATTTCCCACGATTCAGTATTTTCTTATTAACTTTTCTTGTGAGCATCAAATCGTTTCGCAACAAAGACGGCTTGTTTCCTTGTAAAATTTCCCATGTTGCCTATGTATTTATATGTTCTTAGAGCTTGAAGGGAAGCGTTGGGGGGACGGTTTTCCATGAAAGTTACTGTTTTCATAGCAATTTTCATACAAACTTCAAACCACGCGTGCTGAATCAATTTACATTCAAATTAGCTAAAAATTTAGGTGGGTTAATAAAAAGGCAAATGCAATCGTTTAAGCTTCGGGGGGCAAAAAAGTCAAAATTTGAATCACTCTAGTCTTCATGTATGAGCGAATGAGATTCCTTTTCAAAAAAATATTTTTTAACACGCATGAGCGAATAGGATTCCTTTACGTAATAAAATCGGGGTCTTCAGTAATTTTGCGGGCAAAGGCGTAGGATTGCCAATCCGGAGATAGCGAGTTCGATTCTCGGTCTCGTTCCGGAAAAGTTTCCAACCCGAAAATATCATATTCCGGGTTGGAAACTTTTTCGACACCCTGGGCATGGTGTATTCGTTGTACTTCCCACACAAGATACATATCCGTGCAATAGTGTATAGGAGGAAAGACGGCTTTGGTAGGTTTTGTTCTATTATTGGCAGGGGTTTTTTTTTATGACTGACTAGGCTCAAATTTGGCCTAAACATTCTTTGCATATCAAAGAATATTGTGGCCAAATTTCATAAAATTTGGTCGACAAAAACCCCACTGCCAATAATAGAACAAAACCTGCCAAAGCCGTCTTTCCCCCTATGTAAAAGCGTTTAATTAGATGCTCCTTTCTGCCCTGGAAGATCTTGGTCAACCGATTGGAACGTGCCTCAAGCGCAGACAACCCAGTACGTTGGTACTGCCTGCGAGTGACATTTCGCAGACGAATCAAATCTTTGGTGTATCAATATATCAATGGTTAGGGTGTTGCTTACCTGTCCGCCGTTGGTTCATGTTGTTCCCGGGCCATCGAGATCGCCTCTTGCATTGAACTCAGCTGCTGGTGCCAAGATTGCTGATGCCGTTTAATCAAGAAACCCACTTCCGCCACCACCAGATAGTGATCCGAGCTGAACTCCTGGTAGACAACTGACTGCGAGATGTGGTCGTCCATGTTTGTTATGTTGGATGTTGATGTCGATTGCACTCTGAACCGACTCAGCCAAGTGAAAGAATCCGGGCTTAGGTTCGTGTAATGGCCTTCCTCCATGTCGTTGCTACAGATGGTGCCGTTTTGATTGCTGCGACTTGGCTTTATGTTGACCTGACTTGTCCCAGACTTTATATTTGACATTCAGGTCATCGGCAATGATATATTGGTCTTGCCTCCGTGTTAGCTTGACGATGTCCCTCCGTAGGGCGGCCCGATAAACAATCTCCGGCTTTGGCTGGAGTTTGGAAGTACGCCGCGATGAGCGTAATTGTGCTGACAGAAGTAGTAACTTCGACACCGATGGCCTCATGACACTGGAAGTAGACAGTAGATGCTTTTGCGAAGAGCGATGGTCACACTACCTCTCCTGGTCGAACGGTCGAGTCATATGATGCGATAGTGCGGGATGTTGACGTTCACCTGTGTTTTAAGGTGCGTTTCGGTAAAGAACGCCAAGACCTATTCCTTTTTACCTATTTCCTTCTCTTCCACGAAATCCTTTAGCTCGATTGTTTTGATCTTGAGCGAGTAAACATTGCAGTTGATCTATAGCAGCCGTAAATTATCAAAAGTTTCCATAGACATTGTCCAACGTGAAAATTGGTTACTTTGAATACAATCTTATTCCGTACAAAAATGCCAATGAAGGCGCGTGAAATCTAAAGTTTGGAGTCCTAAACGATTCATGTAATCCGTTTTGTACTTTTAGTCATAATAAAATGAGAGACATATTATTTGAGGTCTCAAATAGCAAACAAATCCTGGATTTGCAGAAGAGAAGAAATCAGATACATCAAAGGTAACAAAAAAAATTCTGAGATATTGAAAATAATGTTCGGAATATGAGTCGCGGAAGTGAGTTAAAACAGTACCACTGTACCACCTCTTACGTTATTTGTAAATTTATGTTAAAAAGTTGATTTGACCCTTGTTTTTAATTTTTGCCATGGCTTATTGCCATGCCATGAAATAAAAGAAGTTGGCCGTGTATATCACTCGGGGAGCGTAGAACCCTTCTTAACTTATTAAGTATGGCTTATTGTTCTGAACCCAACCAAACTGGTCCTTTCATACAAAATTCATATGATGTAGTTTCGTGGTATTTCATGGCGTCAGAGGTAAACAATATGGTAAAAGATCAAACACTCTTAAAGAATAAAACCTACCGAAGTCGTCGTTTGTGAAACGAAAAATCAAATGTTTCAAACGTCGACATCTCTGTGTTTCACACAAAGCGAGAACCAGTTCAACCAGTGAATATTAAAAAAAAATCCCCGCCACTAATCAGAAGGAAGAGCCATCACAACATCAGAAGCAGGTTGGTTTTCGGATTAACAATTAATTCGCAACCCATTGCCAAAACTAATCCCCGCAGCTGATGGCTGGTTGCCGTGGGTCGTCTCGTCACCGCGAACGTTGAAATGCCACTTTCATCGACGTCAGCGCGGCCTGGGACAAGAATTTCGCTTTCTGCTCAGCCATCAGTGATTGGGAAATCGACGAAAACTATGGTCCACGCCAGTGCTAAAATGGAATTTCTTCGGCCGTGCGCGCTCGTGCGCACAGTTGGAATTCCGTGACGCATTTGATAGTTTATTATGTATGAAGGTGGATGGAGGTTATGAGTGGTTGATTTGGTTGGCATTGGATTGGCTCCCAATGTGAATCGTATTCGTCAACAACCCTCGGTTGAGCTATCCTAAAACAAGAAATAGGTATATTTTTTAGTTTCTTAAACTGATTTACCATATTTAACATATTATACATAGAATTCATGAATGAGATTGGTCCAGGATAGGCATAAATTGCAATACTGTTGATTTTGAGGTTTGACCTTTTCTAGGCGTGATGCGTTTAGTTAGTCTAAATAATCTTCCGTTGAACCGGTTTTGATTTTTTTGATCATCTCATACGTACTTGCGTCACAAGCGACTTCGTTATTTTTCAGATTGATTATTATTAATATTTATTCAAACTGAGGCCAGAGTGGCATGTGTCGCACATTAAAGGTTTCTCCATTCTACTCGGTCCATAGCTGCACGTCGTCAACCACGCTTAACTCTTTTGACAGTTCGCATATCCTCTTCCACCAGAAAGATTCAAATTCTCTTCCTCTTGACCGTTTTTCTATAATGTACTTCGCCTTCAAGACATTGACGACAAGTTCAATTCGCTTGCCTTTCCTTTTCAGTCTAATATAAGCTTCCTTAACCTTAATAACGTTATGTGTCATAATATCAATGTTTTAGGCAAAGTCTAATAGCTGGATGCACCTTGTGGAAATCGTTCCACTCGTGTCAATCCCTGTGTTTCATATTACCTCCATCCAACGCGAAGGACTATCATCTCCATCACCTCGCAGTAACCCTCTGCGCGTTTCAAGGGCTCGAGAGCCTCCCTGAAACTCGAACTACGCACATAACCCGCCTTGAACATAACCCGACGCCTTGAACAAGTCGTGGTACAGTTGCTCCATTTCTTCGATATCGATCTTTCTGATAGCGTTTTTTATTCTGCAAAATTGAGTTTTGTCTGTGCTGCGCTTGTTCGTAGCGTGAATCGTTCGCCCACTTCCGATGATGCAGCAATTTCGCCCATGCTGTAATCTTCTCCTCCACCAAATATTGATTCCAGATTTATCATTCTATTTTTATCATAGCTATTCATCGCAATAATGGATGATCGTAATCAAATTCAACAGTGATCGAACAGGTCGAATGCAACATGATGCAAGTCAATCTGTTAACCATATGAACAGTTGGAAATCATTATTATGAATTCGTTGTTGTTAAGGTCGTAATAGGTATGCATCTGTCAGATTGTCCATCCAGTCGGGAAAAGCGAAAACATTCATCACCATTGTTGTGAATTTATTTTTTTGTTATGTCTTGAGCAACTATCATTAGGAAATAAATTGTTTGGCAATAATCTGAGTAACTCAGAAATGATTTTTTCAACATTCGGTAAAAATGATACAATAGGATTAATTAAAATATTTAAAATTTAAAAATGTGTTCAAAATATAGAATTATTTGAGACGTCGTGAGTATTTGAAGTTGTTACATACTTATCTCGATTCACTACACCCAAAAAACAAATCTGACAATTATTGCATAAAATCTGGGCATATACAATTCTGTAAGATTTTTATACAAATATTGTATTAAAATAATACAAATCTGTATTATTTTAAAACAATATTTGTATAAAAAGCTTACAGAATTGTATATGCCCAATTATTATACAGTTTCTGTAAGGTTCTTATGCAGAACTGTATTCAAATCTGCCATCTCCTGGTTGGGTGACTATGTTGGTTATATTTGAAGTCTATTCTTCTCAATTGATTTCTGCATTGCATTTCTAATAGTCTCAGAATTATGAGCCTCTGCCTTTTTCATAAAATTTGTTGAATTATTATAAAAGTGAAAAAAAAAAAAATTCAAAAATAAAGCTTTTTGTTCACGAATCAGACTTAAACTAATGGCTATAGTTTATGAGTACGAACAGTTTTCCTCCTAACATGTAAGTTCAACATTATTTTTGACGGACATCTCATTATGTTGGTGAATTTATCAAAAATAGGAACTTTTTTTAAATTACCGAAACTTAAGTTTTGAACCGTTTACTAAGCTATGGATGTATTGTTTGCATATCATGTCGATGTTTTATGATATGATTAGGGGGATTATATTGTGAAAACATGAATTTTTTTTCCTTTGAGCTGTTTGTAGAATTTTTTCAATGTTCAATCCACTACATATGTAAGAATGAATCACACCACCAATTGAAAGATCTTCATCCTGGGCTATTGCCAGCTACCACCTGATCCAGCTGCTAAAAATTAATGAAGAAATTTCTCGAGAAACTCAAAAAGCAAGAAATTCTCAAAAGTTCCTTATGCAACTTATTGATAAATATCTTCAAAAGTTTCAAATAATGATAAATAATTTCTGATGGTTTTTTTTTTCACAAAAACCAATTAATCTAAGAGGAATTTGAAGAATTTATTAGAAAACTATGGAGGAACTTGAACAGCTTTCAAACTATTGTTAATCAATTCTGTTTAAAAAAAAATCTGGAGCTCTCAAAGAATTTCTAGTAGACCTGTTCGCCGGTTGAAAATTTATCGGCGACGCGCTGCGTGATAGATCATTTTCAGTCAGCGGCGGCGGCGTAACGGCGTCACGCCGTTGATAATCGTCGGTGGTAGCGCGGCGGCGTGGGTCGGCGTGAACTGATTTCAAAAGTCAAAAACTCCCCGGAGTTTCTTCGGAAGTTCCTCGACGAGTTCGTCGGAAGTTCATCAAAAATTAACTCTGTACATTCCATCAGGAATTCCACCCGGAAGTTCCTCTTGAAAAGGAGGCTGCCGAGCCTCTTGAAAAGAAGGCTGCCGAGCCTCTTGAAAGGAGGCTTCCGAGCCTCTTGAAAGGAGGCTTCCGAGCCTCTTGAAAGGAGGCTTCCGAGCCTCTTGAAAGGAGGCTTCCGAGCCTCTTGAAAGGAGGCTTCCGAGCCTCTTGAAAGGAGGCTTCCGAGCCTCTTGAAAGGAGGCTTCCGAGCCTCTTGAAAGGAGGCTCTGAGCCTCTTGAAAGGAGGCTTCCGAGCTTCTTAGAAGGGGGCTTCCGCGCGCCTTGAAATCAGGCTTCTGAGCCCCTTGAAAAGAGGCTTCCGAGCCTCATGAAAGGAGGCTTCTGAGCCTCTTGAAAGGAGGCTTCCGAGCCTCTTGAAAGGAGGCTTCTCAGCCTCTTGAACGGAGACTTCCAGCCTCTTGAAAGGAGGCTTCTGAGCCTCTTGAAAGGAGGCTTCCGAGCCTCTTGAAAGGAGGCTTCCGAGCCTCTTGAAAGGAGGCTTCCGAGCCTCTTGAAAGGAGGCATCCGAGCCTCTTGAAATAAGGCTTCCGAGCCTCTTGAAAGGAGGCTTCCGAGCCTCTTGAAAGGAGGCTTCCGAGCCTCTTGAAAGGAGGCTTCCGAGCCTCTTGAAAGGAGGCTTCCGAGCCTCTTGAAAGAAGGCTTCCGAGTCTCTTGAAGGAAGGCTTCCGAGCCTCTTGATAGAAGGCTTCCAAGAATCTTGAAATGAGGCTTCCGAGCCTTGAAGGCTTGAAAAGGATACTTCCGAGCCTCTTAAAAGGAGGCTTTTGAGCCTCTTGAAAGGAGGCTTCCGAGCCTCTTGAAAGGAGGCTTCCAAGCCTCTTGAAAGGAGGCTTCCGAGCCTCTTGAAAGGAGGCTTCCGAGCCTCTTGAAAGGAGGCTTCCGAGCCTCTTGAAAGGAGGCTTCCGAGCCTCTTGAAAGGAGGCTTCCGAGCCTCTTGAAAGGTGGCTTCCGAGCCTCTTGAAAGGAGGCTTCCGAGTATCTTGAAAGGAGGCTTCCGAACCTCTTGAAAGAAGGCTTCCAAGACTCTTGGAAGGAGGCTTCCAAGCCTCTTGAAAGGAGGCTTCCGAGCCTTGAAGGCTTGAAATGGAGGCTTCCGAGCCTCTTGAAAGGAGACTTCTGAGCTTCTTGAAAGCAGGCTCCCGATCCTCTTGAAAGGAGGCTCCCGAGCCTCTTGAAATGAGGTTTCCGAGCCTCTTGAAACGAAGTTTTCGAGCATCTTGAAAGAGGCTTTCAAGCATTTTGAAAGGAGGCTTCCGAGCCTCTTGAAAGGAGGCTTTTGAGCCTTTTGAAAGGAGGCTTCCGAGCCTTGAAGGTTTGAAAAGGAGGCTTCCGAGCCTCTTGAAAGGAGACTCCCGAGCCTCTTGAAAGGAGACTTCCGAGCCTTTTAAGGAGGCTTCCGAGCCTCTTGAAAGAAGGCTTCCGAGCCTCTTGAAAGGAGGCTTTCGAGCCTCTTGAAAGGAAGCTTTCGAGCCTCTTGAAAGGAAGCTTTCGAGCCTCTTGAAAGGAGGCTTCCGAGCCTCTTGAAAGGAGGCTTCCGAGCCTCTTGAAAGGAGGCCTCCGAGCCTCTTGAAAGGAGGCCTCCGAGCCTTTTAAAGAAGCTTCCGAGCCTCTTGAAAGAAAGCTTCCGAGCCACTTGAAAAGAGGCTTTCGAGCCTCTTAAAAGGAAGCTTTCGAGCCTCTCAAAAGAAGGCTTCCGTGCCTCTTGAAAGAAGGCTTCCGTGCCTCTTGAAAGGAGAGGTTTTGAAAAGAGAGGTCTCCGCTCCTTATAAAGAAGCTTCCGGGCCTCTTGAAAGAAAGCTTCCGAGCCTCTTGAAAAGAGGCTTTCGAGTATCTTGAAAGGAAGCTTCCGAGCCTCTTGAAAGGAGGCTTCCGGGCCCCCTGAATGGAGGCTTCCAGGACTCTTGAAAGGAGGCTTCCAGGCCTGTTGAAAGGAGGCTTCAGAGCCTCTTGAAAGGAGGCTTCCAGGCCTCTTGAAAGGAGGCTTCCGAGCCTCTTGAAAGGAGGCTTCCGAGCCTCTTGAAAGGAGGCTTCCGAGCCTCTTGCAAGAAGGCTTCCAGGCCTCTTGAAGGAGGCTTCCAGCCTCTTGAAAGGAGGCTTCCAGCCTCTTGAAAGGAGGCTTCTGAGCCTCTTGAAAGGAGGCTTCCTGAGCCTCTTGAAGGAGGCTTGAGCCTCTTGAAAGGAGGCTTCCGAGCCTTTTGAAAGAATGCTTCCGAGTCTCTTTAAACAAGGCTTCCGGAACTCTTGAAAGGAGGCTTCCAAGCCCTTTGGAAGAAGGCTTCCGAGTCTCTTTAAAAAAGGCTTCCGAGCCTCTTGAAAGAAGGCTTCCGAGTCTCTTTAAAAAAGGCTTCCGAGCCTCTTGAAAGGAGGCTTCCACGTCTCTTGAAATGAGGCTTCCAGGCCTTGAAGGCTTGAAAGGAGGCTTCAGGCCTCTTGAAGGAGACTCCCAGGCCTCTTGAAAGGAGGCTTCCGAGCCTCTTGAAAGGAGGCTTCCGAGCCTCTTGAAAGGAGGCTTCCGAGCCTCTTGAAAGGAGGCTTCCGAGCCTCTTGAAAGGAGGCTTCCGAGTATCTTGAAAGAAGGCTTCCAAGTATCTTGAAAGAAGGCTTCCAAGCCTCTTGAAAGGAGGCTTCCAAGCCTCTTGAAAGGAGGCTTCCAAGCCTCTTGAAAGGAGGCTTCCGAGCCTTGAAGGCTTGAAAGGGAGGCTTCCGAGCCTCTTGAAAGGAGACTTCTGAGCCTTTTGAAAGGAGGCCTCCGAGCCTCTTGAAAGGAGGCTCCCGAGCCTCTTGAAATGAGGCTTCTGAGCCTCTTGAAAAGAAGCTTTCGAGACACTTGAAAGGAGGCTTTCAAGCATTTTGAAAGGAGGCTTCCGAGCCTCTTGAAAGGAGGCTTTTGATCCTTTTGAAAGGAGGCTTCCGAGCCTTGAAGGCTTGAAAACGAGGCTTCCGAGCCTCTTGAAAGGAGACTCCCGAGCCTCTTGAAAGGAGGCTTCTGAGCCTTTTAAGGAGGCTTCCGAGCCTCTTGAAAAAAAGCTTCCGAGCCTCTTGAAAGGAGGCTTTCGAGCCTCTTGAAAGGAAGCTTTCGAGCCTCTTGAAAGGAAGCTTTCGAGCCTCTTGAAAGGAGGCTTCCGAGCCTCTTGAAAGGAGGCTTCCGAGCCTCTTGAAAAGAGGGCCTCCGAGCCTCTTGAAAGGAGGTCTCCGAGCCTTTTAAAGAAGCTTCCGAGCCTCTTGAAAGAAAGCTTTCGAGCCTCTTGAAAAGAGGCTTTCGAGCCTCTTGAAAGGAAGCTTTCGAGCCTCTTGAAAGAAGGCTTCCGTGCCTCTTGAAAGAAGACTTCCGTGCCTCTTGAAAGGAGGCTTCCGAGCCTCTTGAAAGAAGGCTTCTGTGCCTCTTGAAAGGAGGCTTCCGTGCCTCTTGAAAGGAGGCTTCCGAGCCTCTTGAAAGGAGGCTTCCGAGCCTCTTGAATGGAGTTCATTAGGGAATTCCCAAGGAAGTTCCTCCATGAATTCATCCAGAAATTCTTCCGAAAGTTCCTCCAGGAGTTCTTCCAAAACTTCCTTTAAGAGATCCTCTTCGGAATTTCCTTCAGGAATTCCGCGGGAAGTTACTCCGGAAGATCCTTCAGGAAATCCTCCAGAAGTTCCTCCAGAAATTCACCCGGGTGTTCATCCAGGAGATCCTGCGGATGAACCTTAAGGAGTTCTCCAGGGAACTCCTCTGGAAGTTCCTCTAGGGATTCCTCCGGATGTTCCTCCAGAAATTCCTCCGGAAGTTCCTCCAGGAGTTCCACCTCCAGGAGGTCCAACTCTTCATAAATTACTTTACTACTCTCCAAAAATTTACCTTATCAAAAATACCCTTAACCAAGCTAATTTCCCCTCGAAGCTTTTCGCTTATCACGGCGCCTTCTACACCAACCCCCAATGGCCGCCCAGGTTTCCGTGATCCTGCCACTGGTGGTAAATAGCGGAACTGTGTGTAAGGTGTGGCTGCATCCTTTCTTTCAAAACATTTATTACACGGAATTCAAAATCTCACACATCTCGAAACGACAGACACACCACGTGTTACATAACTGTGAGAAAACTTCACTTTCACGGGCACTTTCAGAAATAATTCCTTCCTTCCTGAGGACCCTGCGCCTTTCATTCAATCATATTCAACAGAGTATTCTATCGACTCACTATGAATATCCTCTCAAATGATAAAGAATTAATTTTGCGAGGAATACATGTTGGTTTCGTGCAAATTCGTCATCTGCCTGAAGAGATATCTCACTTTTACTCAATGTGTTGTACTTTTTACAACAGTGCAAATTCCGAAAGGTAAAAAAATCTAAAATATTTCTTTAACTTTTTACATCTTCTCTATATATAAAAATGATTTAGCATTTTATTTGAGGCAATATAATTCACGAACGGCACGAAAATATCTTGAAAACCAAAATTCCAAAGATTCAAAATTTAAAAAACCCAGAAAAATTGCTTACGCAATTAGTGTACGGTCCTGAAGGATATTTGAGATTAAACCTTGTCTTAAAGAATTGAGGTTCTGGCTCTCAAGCCTAAGTCAGTTCAAGAAATTGTGCTTCTACTTTTTCTATTCTAATAAAAGTTATAAATGAATTTCTAGGATATGGTCTTTAACCATTGAAATTTTTTTGTGGATTCTAATTCCTCCGGGTTCAAATGTGACAAAAATGGAACTGATTCAACAAGTCTAAGAGCCTCCAAGTCCTCCCTACAATGAAATAAGTTGTAGTCCGCTGATTATAATATTTTTAGTATCAGTTCCTTCAACAGGGAAAAACCGGGAATCTGAAATACGATTTTGAATGGAAATGGACACTCTGATCTGTAAATTTATATTCAAGGGAATTCAATGGAACAACGATAATTTGGCTTGTAGACAGAAGAACATAACGTTTGCTTGGCGCTTGATTTGATTCGGTGTACGATTGAAGCAAACACAATTTCTCCGATATCTAAAACACTAAACACAAAATTAAAAGGCAATTTGCCCAAGACAGTAATGCTGCTGCCGCCGCCGCCGCATACCTTTAAAAATGACACGTGTACCATTTGCTGCCGGGTCTTCCTTTTGTTTCTTATCGAGCAGAGCAGCACTGACCAGCATAAAACCGAAGAGTGCGCGCTCGAACGGTTAAAAGGAAACCCGATCGAACCAACATAACAACACCACAACACAACACCGGTTCACCCATCCCGTTCCCACGCACATGCACTGCTGCCATCGCATCGCCCGATCCGGCCGACCGGAACGATCCCAATCCCAAAACAGACAGGCTCACCTTAATGGGGTGGGTTTCACTTTGGAAAACAGGTGAGCCAGCCAGCCAGCCAGCCCAGAGTCGATGGGTCTGATGACTGTGCGCCTAAGCCTAAGTGCGTTGAAATGCGTTGCATCCCATCGAAACGAATGGACGAACGAACAGGCAGATTATGAGCGGAGCAATTTTAAGTTATGCATCGGCATAGGGCAGTCAGTAAGTCATTCCACCGCACCACCGCCGCGTCGCCCTCCGAACGGTTCGAAGGAGAAGAGGGGCGCACTAATGAGATGAGTCCCGGTCCCGGTGTGAGCCGTTGTTGATGGCACAGGTATAGAGACTTCTTGAACGGAAGCTACAGGTGTGGTGAAGGTCGTTGGTGGTTGTAAGAAGTAGGATCCTGTTTGGAGTATTGGTGTGGGATGACTCGATTTTCTCACTTCATATTATTGTGATAGTTTCGAAAAAGATAACGAGTGAAGTGCTATAGTTTTAGGGTGTTGGTGGGAAAGGTATTGGGTTCTTGCCTTGCAAAAAAAATCCTGTATTTTTGCTGTATAGAAATATATAGGTCGGAAGAAATATAAGAAAAAGAGAGGGGAGAATTCTAAATGCTTGTCAACATTTAGGTTTTTTTTTTTCCAAAAAATTATGAAACTCAAAATTATCTAAATATTTTGTAGGTTACCAAATTACCAGCTTCCATCCCATCCCCATGCAATAATGGTAGGCATGAAAAAGCTTTCAAATAATAAATGTAAATGCTAACAGTAACTGTGTTACACTAAGCTGAAAAGCATGTTCCTGTTGGAATGTAGCGCCAT
Organism: Armigeres subalbatus; assembly: GCF_024139115.2. Lineage (NCBI taxonomy): Eukaryota > Metazoa > Arthropoda > Insecta > Diptera > Culicidae > Armigeres > Armigeres subalbatus. The sequence continues at coordinate 115,225 of NW_026942190.1, forward strand.
TGAAGAAGAAGCTGGATCAAAGTTTTGTCATAAAAATATTTGTTTTAAAAAGTTTGTTAAGTGAGTTTAGCTTATTTCGCCTAACCTCACGCTCAAATATTGGACAGTGTCCATACCCGAGCCGACGGATAGTGCACAAAAAAAACAAGTTGTGGTTCAGTTTAATTCCGGTTTTCTGAAGGTATGTTAATAACCGTAAAATTTAAAATAAGTTGTGACCTAAAACTGAATAATAATAAAAAAGGGGTCAGGGGTCAGATCACAAATTCATTTGAATCAATCCGTTCGATTAGGAACTTCCGGGCTGCGAAATGGTGAGTTGACATCCGGGAAGGGGCGCCTAACATAGCTCTGGTCCTCACAAGTTCCAATACTCACGCTTCCACGGGTCTTCCGATGACAATTGACCGCCAGCTAAAGGTTGCGTACTTAGCTGGTAGTGCAGCCTGGGTACTGTTGTCCTTCTGACATCAGCTAGAGTGAGAGGGTGCGTCCTGTGGGGTCTGCCTAGGATGTGGTGGGATTCGACAGTGGGCTCTGTTGAACTTCTATAAAAAGCTGCATGTGTCCCCAAGCAGGCCCTATCAAAGCGACTGTGTGCCGCTCAAAGCGCGCTAGCCTAGTCCTGGTGCTGGGTGGGACTTTAAGCAAATTTGACCCGACTGATCGAGCGTCTGTCCACCAAGGAGGTGCGGCTCCAATAGCGTCTGTTCTGACATCCAGCGGCTGATCAAGAAATGCTATTCCCCGGAAGCTATACCTAAGATGGCAGGCCCATCCCGGTGGATAGGGAACCTTGGGCCAAAAACCTACTGTTCCCGAAACATCAATTTGTTCGAGAATCCGATAATGAAAGAATACGGACTGATTTTACGGCGACGACTCTTAGCGCGAAACAACGGCCACGAATAGGAACATGGAACGTTTTAACCCTAGCCTAGCAGGGAAAATTGGCACAACTTGCCAATGAAGTACGCCGCATGAAGCTTGAGATTCTGGGACCGTTGGCCAAACTTTGGAGAACACAGAACGCCGTCGGGACAAGTTCTATTATACTTTGGTTTACGAGGTGAACACGTTCCCCGGCATCGCGGAGTTGGCTTCCTACTAAGCGCTCAGGCACACTCTGCGCTTATGAAGTGGGAACCTATAAGTGAAAGGATAATCGTTGCCAGATTTAGAACACGGGTCCGAACCCTTACTATAATCCAATGTTATGCGCCAACCGATGCTGCAAATCTGCAAAACAAGGAGAACTTCTACAATCAACTCAATGCCGTAGTAGTTACAATTCCGAAGGGTGATATCAATATCTGTTTGGGCGACTTCAATGCGAAGATAGGATCCGACAACTCGAACCATGAGCACATTATGGCACGCCATGGTCTCGGAGAAATGAGCGAAAACGGAGAGCTGTTCGCAGAATTTTGTGGTAATAACGACATGGTGATCGGGGATCGCTCTTCCCTCATCGACCGGTTCACAAGGTCACGTGGGTCTCCCGTGATGGCTTTATAGAAAATCAAATCGACCACATCTGCGTCAACCGAAAATAGAAACAGAGCCTTCTTGATGTACGGAATAAAGGTAGTGTCGATATCGCGTCTGATCATCACCATCTCGGCGAAATACGCCTGCACATTGCGCGGATTCGTCGGCAGGAGGAAAGAGTTGGACGACGATTCAACACACGCCGACTGGAAGATGCCACGGTGAAACGGTCCTTCGTTGAAGAACTGGAGACGCGTGCTGCAGATATTCCGGAAGGCGGCAGCGTGGAAGACCAATGGACCGCCATCAAGAATGCCTTCATCACCACCAGCGAGAACAATCTGGGCGAACTGCTCACCCAGAGAAAACAATGGATCACCAATGAAACCTGGAAGAAGATAGAGGAGCGAAGAGAGGCCAAAGCCGCGATAGAGCGATCAAAAACCAGAGGAGCCAAAGTCTTAGCCCGTCAACTATACTCGGCTCTTGACCAGAAACGGAGCGTCCATAAATTACGTAACGCTTAGAGGGGGGGGGGGTTGAGCAAAGTGTGACGATCCATACAAAAATTTCAAATGTTTCATACAAAAAGTGTGACATAGGGGGGAGGGGGTTGGTTAAAAATGCCCAATTTTTGCGTTACGTAATTATTGGATCTTTCCAAAGTAAAACGCTCATGTCGACGGGACAAGCGAGCGTGGGCAGACTTTCTGGCCGACGAAGGAGAAAGAGCCGCCGCAACCGGGGGCATTCGCCTCCTCTACGATATCTCATGACGCTTAAGCAAGGCGAAGATCAATGCAACGATGCCTGTGGAAGACGCGAATGATCAGTTATTGACCGACCCAACTGACCAGCTGAAACGCTGGTTCGAACACTTCGAACAACTTTTTCAAGTGCCAGCCAGGCCATCACCATCTCGGCATGATCTGTTTAGGATCCGACGTATAACACGCGTCAATACCGAAGCTCCATCAGTTCTAGAGATTTAAACAGCCATCCAAAGCATGAAATCGAATAAAGCCCCAGGGGTCGCTCGCATATCAGCCGAGATGCTCAAAGCTGACCCCATGACATCCGCTCAACTATTGCATCGTTTATTTCGTGATATCTGGGACACCGCAACTTTCCCGGTCGACTGGATGCAAGGTATCTTAGTGAAGGTACCCAAAAAGGGTGACCTGACTGTATGCGATAACTGGCGAGGCATTATGTTGCTGTGTACCGTTCACAAAGTTCTATGTAAAGTTATCCTAGCCCGGATTCAGGAGAAGATCGATGCGACTCTCCGGTGGCAGCAGGCCGGAATCCGTGCCGGAAGATCCTGTGTGGACCATTCTGGAGCAAGTCAACGAATTCCAAGAGTCCCTTTACTTGGTATTCATTGACTATGAAAAAGCTTTCGACCGTCGCAATCACGAGAATATGTGGGGTGCCCTGAGACGCAAGGGGGTTCCTGAGAAGATCATCGGCCTCATCGAAGCACTGTACGAGGCCTTTTCGTGTAGAGGGCTGTACAATGGGGTCTTGTCCGACCCTATCCGATAGCTTGTGTGAGGCAAGGATGTATTCTATCACCGTTACTGTTCCTCATCGTAATCGACGAGATTCTGGTAGATGCGATTTACCGTGAACCAAACCGCGGTCTGTTATGGCAGCCTATAACCATGGAGCACCTAAACGACTTTGAATTGGCTGATGACGTTGCACTCCTCGCGCAACGGTGCTCTGATATGCAGAGTAAGCTCAACGACCTTGCCGAGCGCTCCTCTTCGGCAGGTTTAGTTATCAACGTCAACAAAACCAAATCGTTGAATGTAAACGCGGTGACTCCTTCCAGTTTCATAGTAACCGGGCAACCAGTGGAGAATGTTGAAAGCTTCCTATATCTTGGTAGCCAAATGGCGTCACGGATCAAGAAGTTTAAGAATTATCTGGAAAAACAGGCAGATAAGTGAACGCACCAAAATACGAATTTTTAACTCTAACGTGAAATCTGTGCTGTTATACGCTAGCGAAACATGGTGTGTATCAGTGGAGAACACTCAACGGCTGTAGGTGTTCATTAAGAGATGCCTGCGATATATTATTCGGGCCTGGTGGCTCTCAAACAACGAGCTCCATCGGCGGAAACGAAATCTGTAAACAAGCATTAGACTGGAACCCAGCGAGACATCGCAGCAGAGGCAGACCCAGTGGCTCTTGGCAGCGAAGCCTCAATAAAGAAATAAAAGAAGTCGACCGAAATCTAACCTGGCAACAGGTTAAAGCGATAGCTGGGCAACGCTTAGGGTGGGGATCTTTCAAGTCGGCCCTTTGCACCACCGGAGGTGTACAGGATTCATAAGCAAAAGAAGACCAGAACCTTTCAGCTCATAAAAGCCGTGAAAATTTAGCTGCAACAATAAATGTCTCCATCCTCAAGGAGACAGACGAGGAAAGTCATGCTGGCTGCGTAGTTAGTAAGGGCGTTTCTTATGCTGACGGGGATTCCATCTCATATTTAGGCATGTGGTAACTTGGAAATTGGCATAAGTAACGTTCAACCGAATCGTGGTGGATGCTCTCCTGTTGCTGTACCAATCTTTCCAAACGTTTTTTTTTAATCCACGTTGTAGTATAAAGGGACGGAAGTAGTAGCGGGACGCCAGGAAGTTGCGGGGTTGCCAGGTTTGCCGTTATGTTGCAGGGTCCAGGCAAGCGTTGTGTTCGGTCGGTTCGGTCCTTGCGACGTGTTCGTTTGCGAGAATGCTCTTGATCCAGAGGTGCTTAGGCTGCTCGGTTTGCAGTGTGGAAATCAAGCTAGCTGAATCGATCAGGTTTAAGACCGGTTTGCTCAATAGGTCCGTTGCGGCAATAAAGGCCACAGCAGCTTCGGCAGAAAAAAAAAGTTGTATATCCGGGTGTCTGTCCGATATTGTTAAGTTTTGTTATGGTTGGTTTTGTTTTGTTCGTATAGTTGTAAATATTTGATCAAGTCTATATCATTTGTGCTATTTTGTGTATGTTTTATTTGGTGATTCTGTGTCTGGACTGAAGAGGGAAGCCTGAAAGTAGGCAATAAAATATTTAGTTGTGATTCGAATCGTTGATGCCAAATGGCATTAATCGATTCGAGGGGCCCAAATAGGATAAGAATCCTATACAAAGGCTCAGCTATGAAAACAGCAAACTAATTGCTGTAGACAAAAAGCGCAATACGCAATAAAAATATATACATGTGGGATTTGGCTGATGGACCAAAATCTCATATGAACCTCGGCATTTCCCGTAATGGGCACCAAATAGCCGTCTCTCTCAGGGTACCAGGAGAGAACGTGTATTACAGTAATATCCCGATTTTATCACCCCCATGGTGAATTTTGAGGTGATAAAACAGGGTATGTGACAAAATCGGAAAAAAAATATTTTCAATTTTTTTAATTCATTTCACAAATTTGAATCATTTTATGCCTTGGAAAGGCAAAATGCGTGAACGGTACCCGTTATTTCTTGTCGAAAATGCTTACCGAATTCTTCACAGGTACCCAGAAGTCATTTATTATAAACTACAGGCGGTGAAAGTTATTGCATGAAAATCAATGTTGTTTGCGGTATTATATGCGGAAATAAAAAGATCGACTAATATTTTCAAATTTTTTTGGGGTGACAAAATCGGGTCGAAAGGGTGATAAAATCGGGACGTGATAAAATCGGGTCGAAAAGGTGATAAAATCGGGGGTAGACAAAATCGGGAATTGACATAATCGGGTTGACACTGTATTTTAATTTGTTATTTGTTTCATGTTGCTTGAGTATCTTTATGTTGTTATAAAATAAGTGTAACGTGCGTCTTGTGACACTGGCGCCCAACGTTGTGTTACGGTTGGTTTTATGTTGTTCGAATAGTTGTAAATATTCGATCGAGTCTGTATCATTTGTGCCATTTTGTGTATGTTTTATTTGTTAAAGCCTGAAAGTAGGCAATAAAATATTTAGTTGTGATTTGTCCCAAGTTTGTTCCAGACACAGACATCGAATCGTTGATGCTAAATGGCATTAATTGATTCGAGGTGGCCAAATAGGATCTGAGTCCTACACAAAATAGAGCTATTTGTTCAAAGCCTTGGCTGTTGTAGACAAAATGCAAAACGCAATGAAAACACATTGGCGGGATTTGAGTGATGGACCAAAATCTTATAAGGAAACCTCGTCACATCTCGCAATGGGCAACACATTGGACGTTTCTCTCGGGGCACAGAGAGATCGTCGATCATTTTAATTTGTTGAAGTTGTTAAGTGTTTATTTTTGTATGTTTGTAAAATTTGTATTGTAATATGGGGCAAGGCTCGACTCGGTTGGTTCGTGTGTGATTCATTTGATTTTTCGCAAGAATCATTTGTAATCCATCTCAATGTAGGATCAACAGAGTTAGTTTAGTGTAGCAAAGAATCTGATTATAGGACAATTTGCCAAGACTCGTTGGCGTTCAGACAACTTTTGGTAGGATTCGCTACCGTTTATGAAGTTTTAGAATAGATTTAGTTTTTTGAGATTTGTGGCCTAGGTTTAAGTTTCTAGTCTGTTAGTCCTCTAGTCAGATTTTTCGTCACTAGCTGACTTAAGAATTTTTCATGGATCGGCTTTCCGATTCATGAAAAATTCTGTGCTGTTGTATAAGGTTGTGTTACGGTTGGTTTTGTTTTGTTCGTATAGTTGTAAATATTCGATCAAGTCTACACTGGTGGAAATAAGTATAAAGACAAGCTCGGTTTCCATACAAAATGGCCATATTGGGAAGTCAATATCTCGATTCTTAGCGATACGATTGGGCTGATTTTTTGCCAACAAGCCTAAAATGACTTGAATTTTTATTCAATGATAGTTACATTTATGCATATATTCTGGTTATACGCGTTTCTGTTGGAAATAATTATAAAGACAGTTCCGTTGTATGGAGCTCCATATAAAAAAGTGGTGTCTTTATAATTATTTCCAGATTTTGAGGTCAAAATCAACAGAGATGTATAAAGTTTACTCAAAGATCGAAAGTTCAAGTTAAAAACAGGTGCCTAGTAAAATTTCAGCCAAATCGAATCGCTACGAATCGAGATATCGATCCTCAATCATGATGAAAATGTATGAAAATCATGCTTGTCTTTATACTTATTTCCGGCGGTATATATCATTTGTGCTATTTTGTGTATATTTTATTTGGTGATTCTGTGTCTGGACTGAAGAGGAAAGCCTGAAAGTAGGCAATAAAATATTTAGTTGTGATTCGAATCGTTGATGCCAAATGGCATTAATTGATTCGAGGTGCCCAAATAGGATAAGAATCCTATACAAAGGCTCAGCTATGAATACAACAAACTAATTGCTGTATACAAATTCGCAACACGCAATAAAAATATATTTGCGGGATTTGGTGGCTGATGGACCAAAATCTCATATGAAACCTCGTCATTTCCCGTAATGGGCACCACCAAGCCGTCTCTCTCAGGGCACCCGGAGGGAACGTGCATTATTTTAATTTGTTATTTGTTTCATGTTGCTTGAGTATCTTTATGTTGTTATAAAATAAGTGTAACGTGGGTCTTGTGACAGTTTGTCCCAGTGACTCCAATATAAACTTCACTGCCGATCAATCCGTAAACCTATGTTCGTGGCTTAGAAAGTGTTGAGCTATGGAGCTATTTATTGTGTCTGTAGAGAAGTGCCAGCTCCTTGTTCCTCGCTCAATGCCAGTGGACCCGTACTACTGGGGGAGACCAACGCTGGCCATCCTGGGCAGGATACGATCCTCATGGCCAAGGAGAGGGATTCAATGATTTCCGGATGTGGTTGCTTTGTAGCCGCACGTCTTACCGCACGGCTAAGGAGGGCGTATACAATGTGAAAGTATCACTTCCGAAGGAAAAGTACAATGCACAAAAATCTAATGCACGAGGAAGGCTCCAACACCGCTAGGAGGATTAATAATTTTGTTTGTTAGTAGAACGAGTTATTAACGATTAAAAATGATGTTCGTGTAGTATTGTTCCAGCAATCCTAGACCCGTTCCTTCCATACTTTGCATCTATTCTACGTCTGTGTTATCTTCTCTCTTTTGCTAATGAAAAAGGTTAGTTCAACCTGTTCCATGACTTGCTCACCATTCAAACTGGTTGTTGTTGTTACTGTTGCCATGGTATTATTGCCCTATACCCAACAGACCAACCATGCAACTAAATACAACCAGGTGTGCGTGAGGCAAAGTATCTATCTGCTGCCGTCTCTCCATCAACAGCGTAATTGTTGATTTTGTATACACCGTGCGTACTATTTTGCCAGTGTAGGCACGCAATGGCATTTCACCTGTGTGTATGCGTGTGTTACCTGTATAATTTGGAATCTCTCCCTCATCATTAACTGGTCATCATCATCATCATCACGGTTATGATTATCATCAGCTACGATCTCATCTCACAAGCTCACCCACTTAACTTACTCGTTCTCGTTCAATCAGTGTTCAATAGGCCAGTTGTCGGGAGATATTTGAAGAGTTCGGTCGGATTCACCTTAATGATTTTACCTTTTAACTCGTTGAATATTTATAAGATCTTTTTTCCATGAATGAGTACTGTCAATTTGTGTTACCTGAATTGCTCTGATAAGGTACGTGTTGTGATATTGCTTGAATGACCCACCCAATTCAACAGTGAAGTCTCGAATACTGCTTGGGTGCACTCCCCGGTGGCTGACAACTTCTGCCAAGGTGCGCCTCGTCGATTAGTGCGAATTGATAAGAGCGTTCCCATCCGAGATAGCATCCAAGCACATCATTTGGCGTGGATTCGTGTTCCTGGGTTCGAACGATGTGTCCGTGCAGGTGCGTGGCGCGTTCGGTTCGGTTCGTTTGCCCCGTCCGTGGGGCCAGGCTTTCCGGGTTAGGTCAGTTATAAGTGCGCAACTTGCGAGAGATGGCTACCGCCAACCTGTTTCGGTGTCTTGCGTCTTCTGGCATGTTTGGTTTCGTTGTTCGTTTGAATCGAACTGGTGGGGTTGCGTATGCGAGCCGCCCGACGCGACGATGTTAATTTAGTACATACGTGGTTTGTTGACAGTGACGAGCCAAGCATTATACATATTTTGTTATTATCCCTACTTTCTGAATTGTGCGTTTGTTTGCTGTTGTGGGAATTTTATCTGTTGAATGGCATATGAAGAATTTGAATGTTTGATTTAGGTTTCACTTGCCACAAGCAAAAGTTGAGTTATTGCTAATTTATATTTCAATTTCAAAATCCTATATCAATTAGAGTTACAATTTAAGAAAGTTTTTTTTTGCAATTCTACCAGAAAATGAGTGATTTTTGCAAGTTTCATACACTTTGTTTAAAAGTGGAAACATATTGAATAGACTGGCCCAGATTACTATGGGGAGAAAAAAATGTTGTCGAATTCCACGGGGCACCCCCCAGAATTGTGTCTTTGGGTGAGAAAATCAATCTCTGAAAATTTCAGCTCAATCGCTTGTTGCATAAGCTGGCGCATTTGATTTGAAGTTTGTATGGGGATTTCAGCCAGAATGTATAGGAAAATACACCTCCGTCACTCATTCGATCTGGAAATTGGTTCTGATTGCTCGATTGACCTCAGAATTGCAAAAACGGCAGTTGGTATGCTACAGAACAATTTCACAGAATATTTCATGATGATTAAATGAACTTTTATATAATTTTCGGCTGAATTATTAGGAGCTGATTTGTGTATTTTTGGGTTTTTTGATCGAATCGCATCAGCCGAAACCTATATAAAAGTTTATTTAATCATCATACAATGTTCTGTGAAATTGCTCTGTGGCATACCAACTGCCGTTTTTGCAATTTTGAGGTCAATCGAGCAATCAGAACCAATTTCCAGATCGACTGAGTGACGGAGGTGTATTTTCCTATACATTTTGGCTGAAATCTCCATACAAACTTCAAATCAAATGCGCCAGCTTATGCAACAAGCGATTGAGCTGAAATTTTCAGAGATTGATTTTCTCACCCAAAGACACAATCCTGGGGGGTGCCCCGTGGAATTAGACAACTTTTTGTGTCCTGGGCCAGTCTAATATTGAAGCACACCGTTGCTAGAGTTTTTAAATCAAGTTTTCTTTACATTACATGAGACTAATGTGGAATACTTTTTATCATATTGTTTCAAATTTTCAGTACTGAAATTTCTCAATTTCAATGAGAGATGTCACGCGATGTTATAACATATATTTTTGTTGTCTGTTTTATAGAGATTTGCAGCCCTCGGCTGGTTTATCTCTATAATTTACATATCTGTCCCTCTAATTCTCTATAGAAACGTGAAGGATGAAAGGTATGTAACAAAAATCTCAATATTTTTTATTCCGTGACAGGGCATGAAAGTGTGCAATATCTGCTTTATTGTTGTGTTTACCACCACTGTCCACTCGGTGGATTAAATTATTTATATTAATTTATCATCTGGTCGTTATTCTTTAAATATTAATAGGTATCTATTAAAATTATTTAGAAATTTTAATAAAAAGAAGCACAACATCCCTTCATGACTGCTTTTTATGTGAAATTAATTAAAGCGCCCACAATACTTTCATTTGGTTGAGATATAAAAAGGTTCGTTGCTCTTTGTCTTATGACGATCACGGCATTTTGCAGTACTGCTTTGAATTTATTAAAATTTCTTTTAAGTATCTCTTATTTTACGCGTCTCAAATAATTATTATTTAAAAAACTGGTGGCAGAAGTTGTCCTGCATAGTAGGTGCGAATGCATTTTATTAACGCCCATGAAATTAAAAAAAAAACTTAATTTTGGGTTTTTACTATTTTCCCAGTCAAGAAAATTATTTTGAGCTTTTTAGTGGAATGCCTTCACTTGTCATAAGACGAGTTTGTACAATCCCATTGAATTCCACCACTTAATTGACCTCAACAGTAAGGCCGTCTTCAGTGTCTCGTACTTGACTCGACTTAGTACGAGACACTGAAGACGACCTTACTGTTGAGGTTGAAATATGTATCTGTCAAGATACAATTAAGTGGTGGAATTCAATGGGATTGTACAAACTCGTCTTATGACAAGTATTTTCCCAGTTTTACTCATGATTTTCGTATGAGGAAATATCATACTAACGGAAACTATAACGAACATATCTGCTGAAGGAATGGAGAAAATCCATCCAGCTGATATCGTTTGATTTGGTTTGCCTAGATATCGTGAGTGTCTACCATGAAGGTTTAACATGAGGAATCAACTCGATCGCCCCATCAATAATGTTTTAACTACGATTGTCAGCTAGTTATGATTAAGTTATTTCTGATCCGAGATGATAATTCCAACGAAATTCCGGGAATAATATCTACATATAACGCAGATTAATAAGAATGTATAATAAGAAAGTGATGTTTCGAGCAAAAAACACACATTATAAGACCGGAACAGGTGGAAATAATCCCATGTTGATTTCTTTTACAATAGATAAAAAAAATGCGGTGGGAAAATTGATCTATCTTTGATCGATTTGTCCACGTCATGTTGAATTTAAATTTGCATTATGCATCGAGTTCACAAGTGGCTAGATGCGATCAAAATTGAGCCATTATTCTAACGAGTCTATAATTGTTGGGTCAATTTATGATTACTTATTTAAATTGGGCTCCCCATCGACAACAGCAGCAACACACTTTCATTACATGCGCTTCAACATAGATATTCCGTGCGAAACATACATTCGACTAACTTATGTTTACATCTCGTGATTATTTCAACAAATCACGCTCATTCCCCTATTCTTATCTCTTCCCTCTCTGACCCACAGAATACTAATCAGCTGTAAAACAAACGTCAGCTACATCGAATCGCCATCGTCGGAACACCGCACACGCGCACGCTGTGAGAAATCTAAAATCACAATTATCAAAACCATCCGCAGCATCCACACCTTTTAGTTGTGTAGACAATTACTCATTATTCTAAAAAATAAGCGGTACGATTGGCACCTTCCCGCCATCATCCAAACCGACGGCGAAACCGCTAGAAAAGTGCGTGAGTGCCACTCATCTTTCCCGGTTGGAAACAATAGAACAATTCGGCACGGCAATCGGTTGTACCTGCCCCATGAACAGAGAACATCAACCGGCTGCTGGTGACGAACGCCGGATACCGGAGGAACTCGGCGCTAGAAAAAGGTAATACAAGACACACTGCTAGAAGGTTAATTACAGCTTCAGTGACTGTAAGAACAAATTTACGATTTCTGCTATTGTAACTAGTGTTAGAAGAAATTTGAAACATTTAGATGATGATGCTCAATTCCATGAAATTTGAACACCGGGATAAACCACTGCCATCAGAACATCAAAGAAAGCGTCCAGAACAGTGTTTTATCAAAAAGGCTGTCCAGTAGTGTCCATCTTTTTTTTGCAAATAATTAAAAAGAATTTATCAGGTATATACGTAAGTAAGTTCTTTATCATAATAATACTATGAATTTGAAATCAATAGTTGTAGAAATTTCTGGATTCAATAAAAAAAAATTACCATCATCGTATATAAGGAGTCGATAAAAGAGTCTTCTTCACAACCAATTTCCAGATAATATTTGCGTTTCAGATTTATAAGGCCTGGCGCTTACTCAATTAGAGCTAAGTGACTGCTGAAAAAGTATGAAAATCCTAAGTAAAAAAAATAAATAAAAAAATAATTATAATGATAAAATAAAAGTATGTTTGTTGTGTCACTTATCTTCTGCCAAAGGATCGGAACACTTTAAACCCAGCCAAGTACAGACCAATAACGTGCCTTTCGAGTCTGTTCAAAGTGCTGTCATCGGTAATAGCGAGGAGGGTGCAGTGCAGAACGATTGCGACGTCAACATCCTGATGACCGAGGAACAAAAAGGTTATCGACGCAATACACGAGGCTGCAAGGATCATGTTCATCATTGATGCAGTCGTTGTTGGACAGGCCACCCACAAGCAAAGAAACCTGAACATGGGGCGTATATCGACTATAATAAGGCTCTGACTCAGTACCTCACTGGTACCGTCTTAAGGTACTGCAGTTGTACAAGATAGACGGTAACGTCATCAGGCTAATGCAGCACGCTATGGGGATGTGGGGCACATCCCTACACTTTACCGATGGAGAAAAGGTGTTACGATCCGGGACACTCAGCATCAGGAGGGGCATATTTCAAGCGATACCTTTAGTCCTCTATGGTTTTGCCTTACCATGAACCCTCTTACCAGAGCACTGAACCAACACATTTATGGCAGTCATTTGAAGAGTGGGGAAAGGAGTACAAACATTACCCACACCTTCTTTATGGACTATTTGATGCTGTTTGAGGAATCTGTGGAGATGGTGCACCAATTTCTGCGGCTTGTAACGGTATTCAGCAACGATATAATCGGATGTTGTTTGGTATCGATAAATTTTGTCGATCCCTGCTTTTACACCGGGGTCACCTGGTGAATACCGACAGTTTCCGCGTCAACGAACAGGCAGAGATTCGAAACATGGTTGAAGGCTAAACGTACAAGTTCCTAGGCTTCCTGCAACTGAATCGCCACACGATGATCGAAAAGGAGCTGCAGGAAAGCTCTTGCATCGTGTCAACGGTATTTTGAAGAGCTTCTTGTCGGCCGGCAATAAGGTGAAGGCGACAAACACGTGTATCGTGCCCTTGTTGACATATGTACAGTTTCGGGGTGGTGAAGTGAATAAAGACTGGCTTGGAGGCGCTAAAACGAGCAGTACGAGTGGCGTTCACTAAGCATCGCATGTCCCGTTACGCTGGGATATGGATACTCTAAAGTAGTGCGTAACGGTGTAAATCCGGTCATATCGCCAGGCTCGGTACAACACTGAAGCTGACAATATGACGTCCCTAACCCCGAATCCTAAGGTGTCAGGCGACCCGTACTGAGAGGATGAATTGCCTGGGGGTGAAACAATTAGCCATGCAGTTAACGGAGCCTGTAATGCTGGGTAGACACTTTTCATGTTGCATTGCGGAGTAAGATCTACCACACTGTGCTCTAGTTCTTACTTTTCTTGTTAATACTTATGAGTGATGGTCGGAAGAGTATGGAACGACTATAATTTGCTTTTAGATGACCCATTTTTTTGCGCCTTTTGGATGGAGTCAATGGAGTAAATTGTAAAAACGTAACTCAATTATAGGCTGGTTTTCGAAGCCGACGACATGAATCTCCAAGCTCCAGAGCGCTGATTAATCAGGAAAGAAGAGGATACGAATTTGGTGGATCTGCTGAACCTTCTGACTGATTAGAGTTCTGTGTAAAGGTGAGATTCGGAAATGCCAAACGCAATGAAATCAGATCTCTATACAAAAACGAATTCGGAACTCATAAGAAGAACCAAAAATATGTTTGAACTTCAGTACCGTACTTCCCACAGCGGTCCTCCACGTTTTAGTGCAATTTATAGTGCCAATAGTTCTTCGTTGCAATTACCAGGTTCTGGATGGCTACCAAGAATCCTTCTGTTTCTGGGAAGAGTTCACCCCGCACCAGCAACGTATTCGACCCCATTTTGGCGATTATTCCAACTCCAGTATTATCCAACTTATTGTTGAGCCGAAACTGATTGAGGGGCGCGCCTTTGAGAGTTGGTATAAGCCATTTTTCGAAGGGTATAAATAGCGGTACCTTTATCTGAAGGGGACTTACATTAAGCTTGAGAAATATATGAATAAAAAACGACTACTTCATTTCTTCTCAATAGAAATGGAGCAGAAAGACCTGCACTAAACAAATGACACAGGTATACTACAAAAGTTCAATGAAATGGACGCAGTGGTTCACCCCGAACAAAAAAAAAGCATCGCATGCGCCATCCAAAATCGTTCATTGAGAGAGTCACCTTCCCACGCACAGTAGGAGGAAGAGGCGTCACCGATATACAGACACTATTGTCGTTTTCGGTTTTAAACCTGGGTCAGGTCCGACCCCGACTCTGAATAACCGAACGAAAAACGGATCGAGATCAGTCAGTATGATGGTGTTAGTGAGAACTCGAGCTATCATCTGTTTTGTTTGTTTTCAGTTCACACGTTTATCAGCTGGCAGAAACAGGTAACAGGCATATTTTATCTATTGAATTTTGCTATTAGAGTTATTTTTCTTGTTTAATGAATTATGGGGGAAGTCAGATTTTTCTTCTGTTAATTGTTTTATTTAAAAAAAGACATTTAATCCATCAATAAATTTATGTGATTAGGAGCTTGGGATGAATCACTACGGCAATGTGGATTGCCATGAAGGAATTTTGGCGCTCCGAGACATTGCCGGTAGCTATGCCAATCCGTGTTTCACGATAAACTACATAATATTATGCTGGTTTTATGTGGCGTTCTGTCTGAGTAACAATAGTTTTGTTACAGTAGATTTGAATTATCAATTATGTCATACAAATGAAATAGAACAAGAAAATATGTAAATACTTTGTAAAAAATCCAATAGAAAATGTATTTGGGGCCTTTTATTTTAAAACATAAAATCAATTCCTACAAGTGTTGACTAGCACTCTTTTTGCTATTTGCATTTTTTTTACTAGCAAACCAAATATATAAGAGAGGCAAATAATTTTTCACTACATAATCTGAACGGGAGATTTAGCATAATAAATATCAATGGGATAAAATATGTCTTTGTCGTCAAAAAATCTTTCTTCCACTCGAAAGTTACGCTCAATTCGTATAAAAACTGTTACTAAATTGACATTTAAATTTTTTTTACGGCCAAGTATCATCTAGAGTGTTATGAAATATACCCTCTGCATGGTAAATAATAAGTGAAACGTTCAAAAAATATAATCAGAAAATTGTATCATTTGTTTAAGGCAATATAGTTGCCGCTGCCTTATAAAGGGTTAATATATTATGTTTCTTCCAACCCGTAACCTTAAACAAATCATTCACAGAAATGCAATAATGAATAAAATAATGGTATGAACATTTTGGTATAAATAATTTCATAGCGGCAGATACTCCGGTGCGCTATTTTCTATTGAGATAACAATTATACCTAAAATCTTCGAATACACAACGTAATAGTGAATAAATAGCAGCTACCTTCTCGTCACTGCATTTATCGATCACATTTTCAACAAAATTTTCAACCCTCATTTCGTTTATGATGGAGCTTCCGTCAGCGAAAAATATGTCGGTATCTGAATTCGATTCACCATCAGAGAAACTAGGAGACAGCACACAAATAAAACAATCAATTTTTGCGTGGAAGACAACAACAAAATCGATAAATTTAACAAATTTAACAGAAATGATTTAAAATCAAATACCCATCCGTGTCTTTTACGTTTCCATTTTCCTTTAGCGTAAACATAAACACCAGTTTGACAGTTTGTGTATGAATGTATTGGTGAACCTAGGTTGGATCTCGATAAATCGGCAGAGCGAACCTCGTTCATTTTGGGTCGGATCTGGTGCGGATCACGATCCAACTTGAAAGAATAATTGAACGTTTTGACAGCTGTTAGAGCGAATCCGGGGCAGAACTAGGTTCGACCCAGCAATAACCGAAAACGACATATGTGTTGCCCAGATCCAGCAGTTGCGAGATACTTTGTGGAAAGCTGACCACGGATTCAGTGCCCTGCATCTGGTGCAGAAGGACTATCAGCTGAATTGCGACATCAAAACTATCGACGAGATGATCGCATCGTGGAAGAAGAAGGAGTTGCATGGGACGCACCCCATGGAGCTGGAATATATCGTCAAAACGGGGTGGAATACGTGGCTGGTGCGGGGTGAACTCTTCCCAGAAACAGAAGGTTTCTTGATAGCCATCCAGGACCGGGTAATTGCAACGATGAACTATTGGCACTATATATTGCACGAAAACGTGAATGACCGCTGCGGGAAGTGCAATTCAGTAGGAGAGACGTGTTCGGGTGTTCAGCCTTAGCTTGTTCCGTTTCCGTGAGTCGTACGATGCCATAAAGTTCGCAAACAGATGATGAGTCCGCAAGTTGCGTTTCCGCAATTTTACAAGGATTTATCGCAGAGTAAATGTCCGATGTTGATCGTCCTTCTCGAAAATCGCTTTGTTATAAGAATATTTGAAAATCCTTTCATATCGTCCGCAAAAAAGGGAATTTGGCTGCAGCAGCCGTCGAAGATGAAGCTTTGAAAAAAAACCCTGATTAATCCACCTAGCGGTGATGATGCCTTTCTCGCTCGTTCAAAAGGGTTGACAAACATATTAGAAAAGTCTAATATAACACTAAATAGGGCTTATTTTTCACATTTGTTTATGACAGCCCTTACTTTGTACCGTTAAATGCACTAAAAGGATCCATAAATAACATCTGAATGCTCCATAAAACGCCACCCTTAATCCAAAAAATAGTTCAGGCTTATTCATAAAGAATAATTTTAAGATCCATAACTAAGCATAACTAAGCTAAAAAAATATATCAAATAATTGGAAAATAATTATGTTATCAAACATGATCAAGAAAAACAATATCATTCCTGCTATTTTCCCATGAACGTATGACAAATGATCCATAAATGTTTGGTTCAGCCAAACCGCACCAAGCGGCTTTTCGACTGACTTGTGATATTTTGTTCGTAAAAGAACAACGGAAATAGTTTCATATCAATTTAAACGTACATTTGCAGTAGGATATCCTCAGTTATGGGGTTGAGAGATATCCGATACGATTTACGATCAATTAAATCTGCTAAACGAAAGTTTGAGCAGAAAAATCGGTAATTTTTCGTTGACGCTTGGTGCGTTTTGGCTGAACCCCGGCCGTATTATACTGAACTGATCTAAAAATATTTATCAGATCACTCTGTACAGGTAAACTATCCCTGTACAAAATCTGATAGATTACTCGTAACAGAGCTGGTGTTACCTAAATCAGCATACTTGGGCCAATAATGTGCAATACTTTATATCGTACTGATTGCATACCTGATATTATTCTATCAGAGAATCAAAAATCGTTTTTGCGTTAGTGTAATTTGTTATGGATTATAGCAAGGATGTTTTCGATCATTTAGTAATATAGGTTCGATAATTTAGTAGTTTGTCAATAACTCATTCCAGAGGTTAAATGTCGAAAAATATTCGCATCAGAAGTCCACCATAAAACACGTTTTAAAATTTGAATTCTGGTATGAGTCATCGACAAACTAAATGATCAAACTTAGATTACTACATGATCCAAAACATGCTTGGTTTGTAGAAAAGTTTGGATACATTTTCCATTAACTTGCCAAACAGAAAAATTTTCTCCGAATTCTTCCATAACTCAGCTTCTCCCACATAATCCGAGTGCTATTTTAAATCTTCACACAGATATGTTGTCGCTATGAATGGGGTTCTAATTAATTGGTCTTGTGAAATCCAAGTTTAAGGACTTATGTATAGCATGAATTAATTAACTGTTCCATATTTTCTTCCATGCAAAATCAATATTGGACGATTATGCTTGCAACGGCAGTATAGTGGAGCCCATTTTACCTCCAAGAAATTTAGATTGATTATCAAGATGAAATGAATCCAATTTCATTTATAGCAAATTAAAAGTTTGTCTATTAGTTAATGCATTAAAACTATCAATTTAGAATTATCAAATATATCAAGCAAAATTTTTCATAACGACGTATGTAACAAAAGTAAACAAAACGAGGTTTTTAATACAACGTGGCAATCACACGCAGCTTTATATAATACGCATCGATTTTACTGATTTCAGATCTTAAAATTCTTTAATTCAATCTTTTTACGAATCGACGTATGTCAAAAATCAATTTTTGAAGTCTCACTGTTACATACGTCGCTTTAACATATGGGAACTAAGAGCGACCTATGTACCAAAAAAAGCAAAACAAAACAAAACTGCAGTTGCGTCAATCGTGCACTATGGAAAACCGACCAATGTACACCGACGTGCGTGCAGCATACCGGTGTATGTATAATTTTATCGTTTTTCACAGTGAATTTGAATGAACTGAGATTTGATGTGAAGCACGCTTATTACGTGTCATGTAATGACGCATGCCAGCGAAAAAAAGTATTGAAAAAAGATTTAGTTTTAAAACAGTTTTAGAAAAAGTTTTGCCAACTTTCTGCAAAGGATTTCTCGAATCCTCATAATTGTTACATACGTCGTTATGAAAAATTATGCTTGATATATTTTCTTTCATTGATTCAATAATACTTCCAATATTGGTACCGTTACCCTAGCAGAGTGAACTCTGTGGCTTTGAAAAGAAATGAACATATACCAATTTGATGAATACTGTACGACTTATATTTGCTCATACCATGTGTGTTCCGATGGTTTTGTGGTATGGCAAGCGCTTTCCACCCCAGAGGTCAGCAGTTCGAATCTAGGTTGATTCAGCATAGAACATTTTGCTATTTTTTTTATACGCTATACGTTTTTTGGCCATAACTCCAGATTGAGATGAGCTATTGATCTAATTTTCAATAGCAAACAATGGGACTGAATTCCGCGTCGACTGCAACTTGTTGCGAACAAATCGGACAATGGGAAGTTCAAAAAAGTGTGTCTACAAATTTTGTACACATACACACACACATACATACATACACACATACAGACAGCACCTCAATACGTCGAGCTGAGTCGATCGGTACATAAAAATCGGCCCTCCGAGCCTCCTATCAAAATTTTGTTTTTGAAGCAATATTATAGCTTTTACGTACACTTAGTGTACGAGAAAGGCAAAACATTGCAGAAAAATAATAACAAAATAAATTGTTGATGAAGATAACTACCGCATATTTTTTCACAATTGTTTTTCCATGTATTTCCATCGAAATTATGTGCGCGTTGAATTTCATGGTGAAATCTAGTTGAAAAATAAGATTGAACAACGCACGCTTTTAAAATAATGCAGTTGTGGGCAACCAATTTAAAATGATCAGGGTATAATGTCCAATAGTGGACCCCAAATCAATAGTGGACCCTTCAGCTTTAATTACATTTATACACCACAATAGTAACATTTTTCTATAAAATTCCATCGGGAGAACCTGATCACCAATCAAACGATATGATTATATGCATTAGAAATGCCATGAAATATAAAAATAGACGGTTTTTTACAATTTTGTAAAAAATAAACACAAGAGTGTCCATTATAGGAATATTGCGGGTTCCATAATAGGGAAGACGAACAATCCGAAACGGAACACGGAAATCAAATAGAGTGTCGACTAAAGGAAAGCAATTTCCTATTATAGACCCCCAGGGGGTCTACTATAGGGCAAGTACAGTGAGATTTTCAATGTTTATTTCGAAGAATAACGTCGTGAATTTAAGAGTTTCATGCAGCGCTGACAATAGTCTTTCTCGTCGTATGAAGAAAGCGAAAAAAAAAGTCTTCGTCATTGCATTACACGACGCAACACCGATTCGGTTTTTTTCGCGCCGCATGCATGCCATGAATATAGTCGCGCAGCCAAAAGTTATGACAATTTCCGTCGTCACTATTTCAACTGATTACTCGTCATTATAGACGGACTGGTTAAAAACACAATGGCATTCCAAATAAACGAATTGTAGGAACTTTGGTAACATAAATGCATCGACAACATTTATAACGCCTTCATACGTTACTTCAAATTCATTATAACAAAGAATTCATAAAAATCTTCGCATGGCAGCTGCCGCTTGAAGAATAATGGTATGAAGTCTTCGTTCTTCGATGTCGTCATGACGATTTGGTTGCACGACGAAAGCTTACGTCGTGTGTGTCATCGACGATGCGTTGAGTAGCAATGAAGACACTACAACTTGTCGCTACTATGGCATTCCGTGCTGCGACGATGACTATTGTCAGCCCTGGTTTCATGTACACCCGGGTTTTTTTTACACGGTTTGGTTTTAGTCGTTTAAGACCTTCAGCGTCAATTAAACAATGAGTTAACCCCACGAAAAAATTCACAAAAAATCAAAGAAAATTCAGGGGGTATTTAAAAAGCTGTGAAAGTTCAGGTTAACCGAGAAATTAATGAATTCCAACCGTGTAAAAAAAACCTGGGTGTATGTTTCAATCAGAGGAGAACTTGTTATTAGATACTATGCGATTTGAAAATGTTGGATATTTCTTCACCTTATGGCAACAAGTTTAAAATTCTGCTACTGGAAAGCAATTTCTATTCAATTTCCTATTATGGACCCCCATTCAGTTAGACTTTAAAATGTTAATTTCAACGAGTATCGACGTGTATTTGAGTGTTTTATGCATGTATCGTGAAGAGGAGATGCAGAACTTCTTATTAGATATCAGCTACAATATGATCTATGGTCAATTTGTTGTTTTTGATAGTAATGTTACAATAAATTGTATTGTTTTTCTACAATATTTTTCATTGGCGTAACTAACGGAAAATTCTAGGGGGGCTAATTTTTGACGTAGGATTACGTCCTTTGCGAAGATAGGAAGGCAATACTACATATTCAAATTGGACACCTTCACGAAAAGTACCGATTTTCGAGATTTTGGTATCAATCGATCGACGAACTCTCTAAGATTTTCCCCAACTATTAAAAGCTATGGATTAGAATGCGCTGACCGTCGCCGAAAATGGCAGTGCTCACGAGAAATATCCATGCAATGCTCAGACTATCGTTTTGCTTCTACCTGTGATTAGAAAAGCGCTTTTGGAAAAAAATCTTTTCTTTCTAGGCGTCGATTGCGGTCTCGGGATATCAGTGGCGGTGCTGAACCTTTATTCTTAGCATCTTAGCGGAAAATCATCGAGCGACCGTCGGACAGCAGCACCAGTGAATTTTTAACGCAAGGTTCGGATTAACGTTTGATTGCTGCACGCTAACTTTCACCTACTCAGTGACTGAGTAAAATTTTACTCAATTTCCGTCAAAAGCAGGACAACTCAAAACTTTGAGTAATCCTGCTTTTGTCGGAAATTGAGTAAAAATTCCGTGCGAAGAAAAGAGATGGCAATACAATTTTACTCAGTCACTGAGTAGGTGAAAGTTAGAGTGTGTGAGTGATTCGAAAGAATCACAAACGCTCGTCGGAGAGCAATGCTGCAGAAACGTTGGCGTCAGTAGTAGAGATGGACGATCTGATCCGGAACCGTTAAAATGATTTGGATCTCTAAAGTGAGTGAATAATTCGTGGATCATTTTTTAAAAGATCCGGATCACCAGATCAGCAAATTATTTGACCATTTGTAAGGAAATAATAAAATAAAAGTTCATTGTTTGTAATCCATACGCTTGCAAACAAGAAAGGATGAAGTTATTGTCAGTACGCTTCAAAAGTGTGAGCCTGAATGACGAACGTTTCACTATTTTGTATTCTTCTTGCGTTTTATTCTAAGAATCCGATCCGACTAAAAGATCCGGATCATTAGATTGAATGACCCAGATCTGATCCGTTCATCAAAGTGATCCGTTTTGCCCATCTGTAGTCAGTAGCAGTCAAGTGATATTTTCTTTTAAAATTCAGATTTTATTTCTGTTGTAATTGGAAAGGAAAATTATTGAAAACAAATCGGTTTTTCTCAGATACACTAGAGGAGGTATTATAGCCGAGACGAACATACTTCAAAGTGCAAATCATAATCACTTGGCGACGCTGCAGAAGTTTTTTCTCCATGGATGGCAAATCATCTTACGTTGATGTCAGAGTAGACAAAAGAAATTTTCTTTAAAAATTCTGATTTTGCCTGTGATTGGAAAGGCGGATTATCGGTTCGTCTCAGAACCATCATTTCACAGGGGGTCGAGTGTGAGTGACGAATTTTCTGTCTTCAGATTCCAGAAAAACCAGGCATTGCAATATCATTTGAGCACAGGATATTATCTTTGCCTGTGCAAAGATATTATCCCTAATCAAAGAGCACTCTGGAAAGATATTATCATGATCCTGATAGCCAGCGCGGTTCGGGGTTTGTTCACGTTGCGAGGGCGTTGCTACAACAAAAGAAGTGAAAAATGTTCTCCATGGCGAACGTTGCACTTTGTTTACTGAGCAGATAGATAACAAAGATCGATATCCCAGCATATCATCAGTATCTTTGCTCAGAAGATCGAATGATGGGATAAGTTGCAATGCCTGAGAAAAACTTTATGCGATTAGAAAGACATATGAGCTTAGTAAGACGCCTGTGGAGTTTTAGCCATCCGAAAGAATTCCAATTTCTTTCTCATGAAAATTTTTTGTTACCTCTTCTTGAAAACTCAAGATTTTGCCTTTCTGGAATCTCTTAATTGATTTTCTGGAAATAACAG
Organism: Armigeres subalbatus; assembly: GCF_024139115.2. Lineage (NCBI taxonomy): Eukaryota > Metazoa > Arthropoda > Insecta > Diptera > Culicidae > Armigeres > Armigeres subalbatus. The sequence goes on from NW_026942190.1 coordinate 138,013, forward strand.
AAAAATTACCCAAATTACCATTCAAAGCTACAGAAAGAAATGCTTTCAAAATATCTGGATCGATACAGACATATGATACGTAGTATTTGGCTCTCACTTTTTCGGAAGGATTCTTTTGATAATTCTTTCGAAAGGCCATACATCCTTAAGAACTATGAACGCTAGGTTTAATTAAATATACTCGCAAAACTCTGTAAAAACTTGAAAATATTTAAAGATGAAATATTTGCTGAGAAAACTAATTTTAAATCAGGACTTTTTAGAAATATGCCGATAAGCTAAGCATCTTGTGTTCCTTAGGGCCAATTTCTTCACCTCCGCTTAGTGCTTAAACCAGGTTTAAACGTATGGGTAAGCATCGCTTAAGAGTTAAGCGGAGGTGAAGAAAACGGCACTTAAACAATTAAATTTTGTCCAACATTTTATGCTGTGTCAATATTAAGACCATACAGATAGTTCAGTATGCCACTAGAACTTTCTTTATCCAATCAAAATTTTAGAAATTGTGTTTGTTTTCTTAGTCTGTTGCTTCTATTATTTATTCAATCAGCATTGCATCAGCATGGAACCACTGTTCCTACTCCAATTTCCTAAAGTAATGATATCTGGCGCTGGAGAATCAAGGGAGCGTACTATTTTTCTTGCTTAACATTCCTATCGTAAGATATAACAATTGTTCGAAGTTCGAAAATTTGTTAAAATAGATTCAATGTTTCGTAGAGAAAGATGTGAATGAAGAGAACTCATTCCTGGCAGTTACGTCTATATATGATCAGAGAGCTAGATAAGTACAATATTCATGCAAAGTTGCAAAAATTCTAGGGGGCTATTTAAGTTCTAGGTGGGGCTATAGCCCCCCTAGCCCCCCTGTAGTTACGCCGATAATATTTTTGTCCGGGGGAACTGTTATTAGAAAAGTTAGCACTACATTCATGGATAATTTGGTCACTTCAGTGGAATAAAGAGGTCTGCCCAATACCAACATGTAGTGATTGATAGTGAATAATATAAGAAACATTTTTTATTCGTTTGTGAACAAACCTTTTTATGGCATGATGTTAGTTTAAAAAAAATCATGTGCGTCTAATCGCTAATCTCTATTCATCACAAGTTCCATTTTAATGAATATGTCAAGCATTAATGTTTATATTTTTTCTTTCATTTTGTTATTTAGTGTAATCTCCATTATCATCAGACATCACTGCTGAAACGCTTCGTTATTGTTGATACAGAGTGTGCAATAGGATAGAAGACCAAGACCAGAGAGCAAGTGCACGGCGCGTGGCCTGAAAGAAGCATAATTGAACGAAGTAATTTAGCAATAAAAAAAGCAAAGCTAGAGTGTACATATCAGTAAATGTGTCGAAACGAAACCTCATCTTGAGGAGCCCGCCTGAATTGTTCGCCAGAGTGTAAGTGAGTGCGCGTGTGTGTATGTGAGCCATAGATTTCGGCGAACTTCAAGTGAAAAAGAAAAGCCCGTTGTTGTGCTGCAAAACCAACCCATCAGGGAAACCTAATTCCCAGCAATTTCAGTACGAACTGACCGAGCGACCGCGGCTACTGGACGAGACGGCCATCGCTGTGGGCTTGTGGATAGTGCGGAGCAACAAGAAGCCAACAAAGCTGTGCATCCAGCAGTGTAAGCCCCCTCGTGGCCCCGCCGGTGGAAGATGTTAGTTCCGGGACATGTGGTGTCACTGTATGTGGCGACGTGCGGCTATAACGGTGCGGCACTTGGTTCCGACGAGAAGGAGATTGTTCTGCTGATTTACGTAATCATCGATGTGCAGACAAATAATGTAAGTACACCTCTTGATATCTAGAGTGACCGGCTGTACGGTATCCTTAAAGAAATATATGGTTTCGTCATCTTCTTAAATTACAAATCTGATGTTACCCTCCTATTGATTTTTTTATCCATATATATTTTTTTAATACATATTTATATTTGCGATTTTTTACAACATGCCCGTATGATTCGTATAATGCAAATATCGTGTTTCATGATTCAGATATTCAAACATTCAGTACAACGCATTCCCGGCTTTAGTTTTTTCGTGACTCTAGGCTGCTATTGAAGTTTGTCCTATCTTTTATTCTCTTTCTGTATTTCCAAAGTTGTGTCAACGATACAAAACATATAAATTTTGGTATATATATTATCAAGCATATTATAAACAAAATCTTGCGTGTACTTATTTACTTGAAGAAGACTTCTTACTTAGTATTAGGTGATGCAATCGCCACTGCTCATATGGTAACCCTATATTGATATTTAAAATTTTCTTCACTGATTTTCGATTGGACGTGTGCAGTTAGCGCTTCCAGTCCATCAAATATTTTCGCAGTTGGTCAAAAGGAACCTCCCGAAGCAAGATAAAATTCCTGTACCGTTGTAGTTGGTACCCTTGTACCAAATTGCTTCGTTGGTTTTGACCCCAACCGGTGCCATCATACAGTTTCAGCTGTGTTTTTTTTTTCTTCCTTCTCTGGAATGGTGAGTTTTTTGCCACTCACATCGTCTTTTAACTTCTTGCTTCCCTCTGGCTATGGGATGATGATGATGCTGAGGCTGCCAATGTTGTGTGTATAGCAATTATTCCTATCTACGTACATTCGTAGGTACGTACGTACTTATTGTGCTGCTCACTTTGAAAAACAGCCAGCATCAGAGCAAGAAGAAGAAGAAGCAGAAGCCCGGGAAATGCTTATTTAATATAGACACTTTTTGTGTGACCAAGCCCGCCGAGCTGAGCGTTGGTTGACTTTGGATGGATGCCCGGGTGATGGTCATTGGTCATCCCATCGTCGTCACGATGATGATGGGATTCACGGGCGATTGGTCGGACGGTATGTGTGGACAGAGTAGTTCGCCGAGTACAGTTTACATACGTACTGCATGGTGACTTAATTGTTAAGCCCGTAGTTGCACGATGGTATGTATCTGCGTACTCATTTGCGATTAAATTTGCTTCATTATTTGGTTTTATGTTCAACAGTCTATCATTTGTTCAGATGACGGTGAGCATCGTGAAAACTGTAGTTGCAGGAGGAAAAAAAAAACTTACAGATTTTCGTCATATTTCAGTTTTGTTGATATAGCTCGAGTTATAGTAGATCTTCTTAAGTTTTTTTTGTTAAACACCATGTACATTTCTTGAGCTTCAAACAAACTATTTATACTAAGAAAAAGATTTCATTCATAAGGCGAAAAAATGGTTAAAACCCAGGAAAATGCATAAAAATTCTTAATTGTGCCCCTGACATAGTTCTGTCAAAATTAAATTTAAATGTTGCCTAAAAACGTTTTGTAGATATCGCCCAAAGAACAGTAGTGTGGAGAGTGAATAGCCCGCGCGAAATAAAATCCATTTTAGAACACACGAAACAAAGCAGATCAGGAAATGAAGATTCTTTATTTATATGAATTGAATACACCCTTTGAAGATTGTAGGGTTTTCCAGAATGCAGTTTGCGACCACTTCAATAAACTGGTTTATGGCGAGCAGGGGCCTTCTTGGGAGCGGTGGAGCAAGGGATTTTAAAAATGTTCATCATCATACAAACATGCAAACAGGACAAGCATCGACTCTTCATGACTTAATTCTTTGTACAAATTCCATCGCTTCTATTTCAGTCCAGCTTGTATTTGTATGAGTTGATGAATAAAACTCGTTTTGGATTTTTTTTTCAGAAAAAATATTTTAAGCTCGTTTTAGTGGAATGTATTCAACCGTCTAAGACGAGTTTAGTACTCTCCATTTAATTCCACCAATTATTTTGATATCTTTGCAGATACGTATTTCGACCACAACTGTGTGGTCGTCTACAGTTATTTATATATTAATAGTAAATATTTTATTCGTTTGCTGTTTTTTTTCTATCCGGAAATGCGCCTTTCTAATCACTCACAGCAACCAAACGTTAGTTTGAACCTTGCTTTGAAATTTCGCTTGACCAACTGCACGATTATCCGACTGCTGCTGTCCGACAGCCACTCGATGAATTTCTGCTCAAACGCCACAATTTAGAATACATTTTCAGTACCGCCACTGATGTCCCGAAACCGCAACCGACGCCAATTTCGCAATCAAGCCTTTTATCTTGATCCTGAAAAGGACCGATTTCGTTCACAATGCGCCTTTCTAATCACCAACACTAACCAATTGATGGTCCGAACATTCCGGAGAAGTTTGTCTTGAGTGTTGATGCTGTTGTCGACGGTCACTCGATGATCCGTTTACTGCTGGGACCTCTGCTATCGGCGTCATCGTCGCGACGGTACTGTGCGGTCCTCGTGTCCGCCCTCGGTGATATCTTGATTGAACTGAGGATTAGAGACAGAGACTGTTGCACGATTTTGATATCTTTACTTGCGATGCTCATACGGGATTGGTTGGTTACCGTTTTTAAACAGTATCTGGCATAATTAATTTTTCAATAGATTTTCAAAGGACGTAATCCTACGTCGACCTAAGACGCGCGGCTACAAAGCAAGACCATGCTGAGGGTGGCTGGGTTCGATTCACGGTGCCGGTCTAGGCAATTTTCGGATTGGAAATTGTCTCGACTTCCCTGGGCATAAAAGTATCATCGTGTTAGCCTTAGCCACTAAGCTGGGAGGTGGCTCTTTTCCAGTGTGGGGATGTAATGCCAATAAGAAGAAGAAGAAGAATCCTACGTCGAAAAAATTCCCACGCGCACCAAATGTGTCATGTACAAAACGCTCATAAGGCAGATAGTCCTCTACGAACATGAAACTTGGACCATGTTCGATGAGGATTTGCAAGCACCCGCAGTATTTGAAAGACCGGTGCTTAGGACCATGTTAGGCGGTGTGCAAGAGGACGGTGTGTGGCGCCTTTCCGCCACCGGCTTTCGGTGCACTGATGTTTGGTTGTTCGGTGCGTCGTTCTGCCGAATGGTCGCGAAAACGGGACCTCGGCTTGCTCGTATCTGATTGCAATGGAGACTATTGGCGTCGGTTCGCTGGCTCCGCCTTCTTTTAGTTCGATACAGTGCTGCTGTGTGGTGTGTAGAACCAAGGTCAAGGGATTTGTTGCAAAGTGCAAATAATAACCGCTTGGCGTCGGTAGCAGCGAAAGCGCTCGTCGGATGGAGACGCTGCACACTTAATTTTTTATTTGGATCTCAGTAATTTTGTGCAAACCTGTTTTTTTGCCGAGATTTCTGTCAAAATTGTTGAAAATCAGCAAATAATTTGCTGAAAACCAGCTAACAAACGTTATTTTTGCCGGGATATCAGTTTTTTTTATTTTGCTGGGCAAACGACTGTGCGGATTTTGCCGAGCTGTAGAAATGAAAACTGAGTGTGTAGGTTTCTAGAAGTAGGCCATGGAGTGGTTCATCAAAATCCACCTCTCTAGTCCCCGGGGAACCTGTTCTAAAGAGGTACTAAAGAGGCTACTGTTAGGTGCCAAATTTTCTAGTTTTGTTTTATGACACATAAAATTGCTTACAAATATGTGATCTGATGATTCCTACTGTATTTGCTATCTTGTATGCGCCATTTCTTGGCAACTTTAACGCTTGATCGGTCATCGGAAAGCCCTCTGGAAATTCCGGAACATCTTTAAAAGTGGCCAATTCCAAAAGTTCATCCCAGAGCTTCACGATTTTTTCGTAGTAATCCATCCTGGCGAATTGTGAGTGCAATCAATAGTGAAAGTCTTCTGTGACCTCCAAATGCTCCCGAAATGGCCCTCCGGAAGATCAGGAACATTTATAAAAATGGCCAATTTAAAAAACACATCCCAGAGGGCGATGGTGTGCTACAAAATACCAAACGGATAAAACATTGAATGAACTAATTTTAAAAATATTCAATGTAATCTACCTATTCGAAACAAAATATTGAATCATATATTAACAACATGCTTCTGAACTAAAATTTAGAGTCTGTAGGTTCGAAAGCCTCCATTTGAGAGGCAAGAAGGCTGTTTTCCGAAACGCTCAGTTGCTTCGTTGTTAGAAAATTGGAAGCATCCTTCTACTCTTCTCGGAAGCCTTCATCCAAGCTGCTCGAAACCTCCTTTCAAGATGTTCGGAGGCGTCCTTCAACAGGTTCGGAAGCCTTCTTTCAAGAGGCTCGTAAGTCTCCTTTCGGAAGGCTCGGAAGCTTTCCTTCGAGTTGCTCGGAAGCCTCTTTTCAAGACCCTTTCAAAAGTCCCAGCAGTCACACAACAAGAGACTCGGAATCCTCCCTTCAAGAGGCTCGGATTTGTTTTTTTTTTTTCAAGAGGCTTGGAAGCATACTTTCAAGAGGCTCAAGAATGTCCTTTCAAGATGCTCAAAAGCCCCTTTTAAGTGGCTCGAAAGGCGCCTTTCAATAGGCTCGGAAACCTTCCTTCAAGATGCTCGGAAATTTCCCTTAAAGTGACTCGGAAGCCTATTTTCTAAAGACGCAGTAGCCTACTTACAAGAAGCTCGGAAGGCTGCTTTCAGGAGGCTCGAATGGCTGCTTCAAGTAGCTCGGAAGCCTCCTTTCAAGAACCGCAGAAGCTTCCCTTCAATAAGCTTGGAATTCGTCTTTCAAGAGGCTTGGAAGCGCACTTTCAAGATGCTCAAGAGCCTCCTTTTAAGTAGTTCGAAAGCTGCCTTTCAAGAGGGTCTTAGGTCTCCCTTCGATATGCTCGAAAGTCTCCCTTCAAGATTCTTGAAAATCTTCTTTTAAGAGGCCTGGAGGCCTTTTTTTCAAAACGCGCGTATGCCTACTTTCAAGAGGCTCGTTAGCCTCCTTCCAAGAAGCTCGTAAATCTCCATTCAAGACGCTCGGAAGCTTCCCTTTAAGAGGCTCGAAATTCTTCTTTCAAGAGGGTTGGAAGAATACTTTTAAGAGGCTCAGACGCCTTTTTTAAGAGGCTCAGATGCCTTCTTTAAAGAGTCTCAAAATCCTGTTTTGAAGTGAGTTGAAAGCCTCCTTTTAAGCTTGAAAGCCGCCTTTCAAGAGGCTCTGAAGCCTCCCTTCGAGATGTTTGAAAACCTCCCTTCGAGAGGCTCGGAAGCCTTCCTCACAGAGGCTCGGAAGAATCCCTTCAAGAGACACGGAAGCCTCCTTTCAAGCGGCTCGGAAGCTTCCCTTCAAGAGGCACAAAATTCTTCTTTTAAGAAGCTTTGAAGCGTACTTTCAAGATGCTCAGAAGCCCCCTTTTAAGTGACTCGAAAGACGCTTTCAAAAGGCACTGAAGCCTTCCTTAAAGAGGCTCGGAAGCCTTTTATCAAGATGCTCTGAAGCACCTTTTCACCTCCCTTCAAGGGCCACGGAAGTCTTCTTTGAAGAGGCTCGTAAGCCTCATTTCAAGAGGGTCGGATACCTCCCTTCAAGAGACACGGAGTTCTTTTTCTAAAAGGCTTGGAAGCGTTCTTTCAAGATGCTCAGAATCATCTTTTTAAGTTGCATCAAAGCCTCTTTTAAGGGGCTCTGAAGCCTCCTTTCAAGAGGCTCGGAAGCCTCCTATCAAGTGTATCTGAAGCCCCCTTTCAAGGGCTGGAAAGCCGCCTTCAAAGGACCTGGAAGCTTCCTTCCAAGAGGCTCGTAAGCCTCCTTACAAGAGGCTTGGAAGCTTTACTTGCAGAAGCTTGGAATTCTTCTTTCAAGAGGCTTGGAAGCATACTTTCAAAATGTTCAGAAGCCTTCTATAAAGTGCCTCAAAAGCTGCCTTTCAAAAGGCTCCGAAGCCTCCCTATAATAGGCTTGGAAGCCTCCCTTCGAGAAACTCGAAAGCCTCCAAATAATAGGCTTGGCAACTTCCTTTCAAGAGGCTCGGGAGCCTCCAATAGAAAAAAAACATTCATGAAGGAAGCTTGGTGTATAAATTCACTTTGAATTGGAAATTTTCACTGAATGATGAAAATGTTATTCAACTTCATGAAGACCCTTTCCTTTAGTTTGCAGGTCCGTTTTTCATATCGTTTTCATTCGTAGATAAGACGCTTATTTTCATTTATAGCAAAAAAAGGGGGAGAGGGGTGCCTCAATTAATGCAAAAGTTCGAAGGGGTTCCACTCAAGAAAAAGGGTGAGAACCGCTGCTCTACGTAATCATACGATCGTGTGTCTATTACACCCGGCTCTCCGCATGACACCTTCCCTTGTCTTATTTTCTTCAATTTGAATGCTTGTTTTACTCTATGTACCGTTTTGACGCTAATCCTGAACATGAATTATATTCCAAACACTTGTTTCAAAATGGCCATTTCAACTTTATTCGTATAATTCTTTCCATAGCATATTGAATTTGTTTGTAAGTCTGATCCTTAGTACCTAAAATCAACGAAATTTTAGTTTGAGGGCCCTAAAACGCCAGTGTTCGGAATATGAGTCATGTTCGGGATTTGAGTCAAAACGGTAATACATTGTTGCAATATATTTAAACACCCTCACCCTCTATTGCTTGTCCAATTATCTAAATTTTTGGTTGTGGACATGAAATCTACACAATGTAAATTGAAAGCCTGTTAAATCTAGTTAAATGTTAAAAATTTCGATTTTGGAATTACGCGAGTCGAGGACCATAGCCTCGAATGCCCCTCTTGACTTTGTCTTGCACGGATTATGATAACTATCTTTGAATCTGCCACAGAAGGCGATGAACCAAACCTAATTTCCATTCGGCTTACGGCTATCAGCGATAGTTTTATGCGAACTCTAACTAAGCAATCTTTCTCTAAAAGCTATGCCGGAGGGCAGCGATAAGTACAATTTAATTTACCCCAAAAAAAATACTTGACCTGAACAGCATAAATGCAGAAGAAAAACTCAAACATGTGTGCCGGTGACTAACAACCACAATATCTTTTATGATCCCTTCCACTTAGTTAGGTCACTTCCATTGATGCTAGGGTTTGTTTTTGGGTTAGTATTAATCAAATCTTGTTGTTTGATGCATGAACTTATGTGTCTTTAAACAGTGTAGTTATTCGAAGGCAAATCCGTCGCTATTTGCATAACAACCACGCGTAGATATGATAGCAAGCGAATCTGATGGAACTTTTATGACGGCACTTTATAGGCACATCATCCAATAAATCCCAGAGGACAGAAACTTTTTAGCTTTCTAATAAAAATTATGCAAGGCAATGGAAGCAATATACTGTTGAAATGACTTTTAATCGATAAGCAATTTCTAGTATTATGATTTTCCATTTCGGTCTTCACAGTTTAATTGGTTTGTAAAATTCGACACTTTTAATTTCCAGTTCCTTCCATACTAGACACTGCACATTCTTTCGCTTGTTTATGAAAGCGTTCCAAACGATCAAACCAAAATACTGCTTGGATCGGTGTTGGAATAGCAACTCATTAACCTCCATTCCGTTAGACGCGTGTATTCGACTCGTACTGCAAATTCTAGGCTAGAACGGAAGACATTTCTAATCGCTAATTAGGTTTCGTAGGTGTGCTAATTATGCGTTGCTAATTGCTGTCAGTATCGGCGGGGTAAGTTTTATGGTTCCAAAATATTAGGGAAAAAACTAAGTTTAATCACCTATGGGTAGATTTGTTTCCGAATGTGTAAGGATTGGGCACTATGGAATACACACATTACGGAAATCAATATGAGATTTAGTTCTGTATGTTACTGTCATGTGATAATTGAATCTTGTATCTTGAGAGAAAATCTATTTGGCCTGAACCCCCTATTTCCGTCCCGTACTTTTTTTACTCAGTCACATTCCAACCAAATGACTTGATTTTTGTACATCACTAGAAACTGAGTAATTCGACTGGGATGTGGCCGAGTACCCAAATAGATCTTCTCCCCATTACAAACCATCGCTTTAGATCTTCTTTGAATGAACGGATCACGAACCACAACACGCGCATACCTAAATACATTTGTTCAACTTAGTTAAAGCGAGTTGAATGAGATTCGGTTTCTTTCATCATCACCAAAAAGTCCAGTTTTTATGTCGGTCTTATACCTTTTCTGCAGTGTAAGTAGGGTATAGGAAAGTGCTTGGTGCCATGCAGCGATTTTATGTGTACCCAGCATGTTATCAAATTCACGGACCGAAACTATTAGTACTTAACACTTGTTTTTACTAGCGCCGACTTTCGGCAATGTGGGTCAATGATCTTTAGTATTGGAACTGATGTATTACCTTCATTGTGTTCGAAAATGGGCCGGAGCGCAAAATAATACGTGTATTAACGGCGCCAGTCATATTGGTTGTTTATCTTAGCGAGTTGATCGAGAGTGAACGAGTCTATTAGCTGCTCTTTTCTTTGTTTTGAATTCGATGAATGCAGGTTTTACCTTCATAAGATGAAGAATCGGAACAGTTTTCCTGGAAATGATTCTTCGGATGATCTTATATGTTGGATCATTCTGTCCCATTTAGAGCATTCAGCTTCAAGACAAACGGTATCAGTAGCATATGGCAAATTTAATATTTTCTTCAAAGTTATTTATTTTGGAGTTTATGGCATTTTACATATTCACTATTTATGACTGTGTCAAATTTAGCGCCATTTCAGTGTGTCATGCTTACCGTAGATTCATTCGGTAGGTAGATTTACCATAGTTTTCGGTTAGAAAGCGAAGGAATGAATAACCCCACAGTGAGCTGCTTTTTTTATTACCTTGTTTATTACCTACATCTTTTCCAATTCAAAAATGCGAAAAAATATTTGTTGCTGTCTAGGATTCGCCAAGGTAAAACACTATTTGAACAAGTATTAAGCAATATTTTTTTTAAATTTGGTAAACAATTGGTTTGAAGCTTTTCCCAAGCATAGGGGACAATTTTCACTATCACTCGAAACAATTGTCGATAACCTTGCCTGCACAGAAGCGACAAAAAAAATGAAAACCTAATTCGTCCTCAAAAGTGAACATCGCACCGGACAAGCATCATGGTATAACTGTCGAAGAGCATCCCCTCCTGTCGGCTAGGTAATCGTTTTTACCGCCATTGGTCGAAGATACCTGCATTCAAATCTCGTGTTAGGTGCTGGTGGTGAAGTGTATTAAATGATCATGCTCGAAGCAAAGCTATTTTCCTGACCGGGAGCGTAATGAGCCTCCACTGTTCGGAATGGTAGTCTCGTGTACAGGCATGTAGGTTAGAGTGTCCCAAATATGCCTCACGGTTGTCAAATGTAATATTAAAGTCATTAACCCAAATGGGTATCGAAGGATCTTGTGGCCGATTTTCGGAAGATCAGTCTAAGTATAATTCAATCAAGTCAAACAAACATTGGGTTTTTCGATCTTTTTAATTTTGGGCACCCTAACAACCAGGCACCACAATATGCAACGATCGCTTGCCAGTAATCGGTGCCGCCAGTGGTTTACGATAGGCTTCGCGTAAGTTCGCCTGAGGAGGTGGAGAAAACTAGAAACGGAAATTCCGATATTATATTTTTCCTTCCTTGTACACAAAGGTAAACATCACTCATATTGCTCGGCGTCTTCCCCAAATCTCTTACCGCGCGTTTATTGTTGAGTATATGACGCTCGCCAGCGATCGTCGAAACCGGACAAAGTCCAAAATAGAGATAAATTGGAAACACAATCTTAATTCGCTACTGTGCAAAATGTATGCGTTTTTAAATATGAGCCGGAAATTTATATTCATCATTGGAATATACAACTACACTACGATCATATACATCTTACCCATCCGTATCCATAGCAGTTTATTTAGAGCGATGATGTTAGGAAGATTCGACATCGAAACATGTTGATCATAAAATTAGTAGCCATAAAATTCATGAACGAGATATACTACCTCCGACTAGAAAATGGCCCATGCCTTAGATCTTAAACTATAACCTAATTTTCTTTTACCTAAATAGGGTTGCGGTATGTGTTTTTATCTGCATTCTTATTCCTGTCATTGGCTCAAAAACCAGTGAAATTATAAATCGAGCAAATAGCTCAAAAATAACTTATTTTGGCATTATAAGATTGCAAAAGCAATAGCAAAGTATCTGCAGAAAAGGAAATATTAAAATCAGTAATTATTGATATGTTGAAAATTACTTACTTACTTATGGATCCTGTACACCTCCGGTGGTGCATACGGTCGACTTGAAAGATCTCCATCCTGAGCGTTGTCCGGCTATCGCTTTAACCGGTTGCCAGGTTAGATTTCGGTCGACTTCTTTAATTTCTTTATTGAGGCTTCGCCGCCATGAGCCTCTGGGTCTGCCTCTGCTGCGATGTCCCGCTGGGTTCCAGTCTAATACTTGTTTACAGATTTCGTTTCCGCCCCTACGTAGAGTGTGGCCGACCCAGCCCCACTTCCGATCCCGAATTTCTGTTGCTATCGGCCTCTGGTGACAACGACGATGGAGCTCGTTGTTTGAGATCCAGTTGTGAGGCCACCAGGCCCGAATTATATACCGCAGGCATCTGTTAATGAACACCTGCAGCCGTTGAGTGTTCTCCACTGATACACACCATGTTTCGCTAGCGTATAACAGCACAGATTTCACGTTAGAGTTGAAAATTCGTATTTTGGTGCGTTCACTTATGTGCCTGTTTTTCCAGATATTTCTTAAACTTCTTGATCCGTGCGCTTATGTCGATCTTGGTACCGCCATCTGACGCCATTTGGCTACCAAGATAATGGAATCTTTCAACATTCTCCACTGGTTGCCCGGCTACTGTGAAACTGGAAGGGGTCACCGTGTTTACATCCAACGATTTGGTTTTGTTGACGTTGATGACTAAACCTGCCGAGGAGGAGCGCTCGGCAAGGTCGTTGAGCTTACTCTGCATATCAGAGCGCCGTTGCGCGAGGAGTGCAACGTCATCAGCCAATTCGAAGTCGTTTAGGTGCTCCATGGTTATAGGCTGCCATAACAGCCCGCGGTTTGGTTCACGTTCAATCGCATCTACCAGAATCTCATCGATTACGATGAGGAACAGTAACGGTGATAGAATACATCCTTGCCTCACACCAGCTACGACCCGGATAGGGTCGGACAAGACCCCATTGTGCAGCACTCTACACGAAAAGGCCTCGTACTGTGCCTCGATGAGGCCGATGATTTTCTCAGGAACCCCCTTGCGTCTCAGGGCGCCCCACATAATCTTGTGATTGAGACGGTCAAAAGCTTTTTCGCAGTCATTGAATACCAAGTAAAGGGACTCTTGGAATTCGTTGACCTGCTCCAGAATAATGCGGAGCGTGACAATATGGTCCACACAGGATCTTCCGGACTTTAAGAACGGTACACAGCAACATAATGCCTCGCCAGTTATCGCATACAGTCAGGTATTAGATATTACGAAATAAACGATTCAGTAGTTGAGCGGATGTCATGGGGTCAGCTTTGAGCATCTCGGCTGATATGCGGTCGACCCCTGGGGCTTTATTCGATTTCATGCTTTGGATGGCTGTTTGAATCTCTAGCAGTGATGGAGCTTCGGTATTGACGCGTCTTATACGTCGGATCCTAGGCAGATCATGCCGAGGTGGTGATGGCCTGGCTGGGACTTGAAAAAGTTGTTCGAAGTGTTCGAACCAGCGTTTCAGCTGGTCAGTTGGGTCGGTCAATAACTGATCATTCGCGTCTTTCACAGGAATCGTTGCATTCATCTTCGCCCCGCTTAAGCGTCGTGAGATATCGTAGAGGAGGCGAATGTCCCCGGTTGCGGCAGCTCTCTCTCCTTTGTCGGCCAGAGAGTCTGCCCACGCTCGCTTATCCCGTCGACATGAGCGTTTTACCTCCTTCTCAAGAGCCGCGTATCGTTGACGGGCTAAGACTTTGGCTCCTCTGGTTTTCGATCGCTCTATCGCGGCTTTGGCTTCTCTTCGCTCCTCTATCTTCCTCCAGGTCTCATCGTCGATCCATTGTTTTCTCTGGGTGCGTAGTTCGCCCAGATTGTTCTCGCTGGTGGTGATGAAGGCATTCTTGATGGCGGTCCATTGGCCTTCCACGCTGCCACCTTCCGGAATATCTGCAGCACGCGTCTCCAGTTCTTCAACGAAGGACCGTTTCACCGTGGCATCTTCCAGTCGGCGTGTGTTGAATCGTCGTCCAACTTTTCCCTTGCCGACGAATCCACGCAATGCGCAGGCGTATTTCGCCGATGAGGAGGTGATGATCAGACGCGATATCGGCACTACGTTTATTCCGTACATCAAGAAGGCTCCGTTTCCATTTTCGACTGATGCAGATGTGGTCGATTTGATTTTCTGTAAAGCCGTCACGGGAGACCCACGTGACCTTGTGAACCGGTCGATGAGGGAAGAGCGATCCCCCGATCACCATGTCGTTATTACCACAAAATTCTGCGAACAGCTCTCCGTTTTCGCTCATTTCTCCGAGACCATGGCGTCCCATAATGCGCTCATGGTTCGAGTTGTCGGATCCGATCTTCGCATTGAAGTCGCCCAAACAGATCTTGATATCACCCTTCGGAATTCTATCTACGACAGCATTGAGTTGACCGTAGAAGTTCTCTTTGTCTTGCAGATCAACAGCATCGGTTGGCGCATAATATTGGATTGTAGTAAAGTTTCGGATCCGTGTTCTAAATCTGACAACGATTATCCTTTCACTTATAGGTTCCCACTTCATAAGCGCAGAGTGTGCCTGAGCGCTTAGTAGGAAGCCAACTCCGCGATGCCGGGGAGCGTGTTCACCTCGTTAACCAGAGTATGGCAGAACTTGTCCCGACGGCGTTCTGTGTTCTCCAAAGTTTGGCCAACGGACTTCACTCAGTCCCAGGATCTCAAGTTTCATGCGGCGTGCCTCTTTGGCAAGTTGTGCCAATTTACCCTGCTGGGCTAGGGTTAAAACGTTTCATGTTCCTATTCGTGTCCGTTGTTTTGCGCTAAGAGTAATCGCCGTAAAATCAGCTCGTATTCTTTCATTATCGGATTCTCGAACAAATTGATATTTCGGGAACAGTATGTTGTTGGCCCAAGGTTCCCCATCCACCGGGATGGGGCTGCCATCTTAGGTATAGCTTCCGGGGAATAGCATTTCATACTCAGCCGCTGGATGCCAGAACAGACGCTGTTGGAGCCGCTCCTCCTTGGTGAAAAGATGCTCGATCAGTCGGGTCAAATTTGTTTAAAGTCCCATCCAACACCAGGACTAGTCTAGTGCGCTTTGAGCGGCATGCACACGGTCGCTTTGACAACCACGATGAAAAAAATCTTCCGAAAAGGATTGTTTGCAGAAGAGCTGAAGAAGTACTTGCTGTCACGCCAGAGAATGAGAGAGAACGGATCTAGATCGATGATCTGGAAGATTTGATTATTCCGTTGAAGAATGCTGTCTGGTACTCACTTTGGATGCACGAATAGAGATCGTCTGGTTAAGTGAATCTGATTGATATGGAATGCTGGAAAGAATCACATATACATATACCTGTTATTGCTGTTTGTATTTTCATTGAAAATGTTTCGAATTGAATATGTTTCGTTTGTATATAAAAAGTATAGCATAAAGGGGGGGGGGGGAGATAAAAAAGATACGTAATTATTAATGGGGGTATTCGAATTTGTGATAATGCTACGATGGGGGAGGGTGGGCTTGAAAATAGGCAAAAATATGCTACGTCATTTATGGACGTTCCCCATTCAGATTCCACGTTATCGTGCCACTTTGCATAGCTTGAAAAGCCGTGTAGCGAGCAATAGATGAACAAGCGTTTGGAACATGTTGATGCCATGTCCATCAAACTATTTCATATTTTACGCGACGCAGATAATACACTATTTGAACACATATCCAAGCTAATTCCGCAACATTTAGCCTTGTGACTATATTCTGATCTTGGTTTTTTATTGTAGCACCAAAATAAGTGTTATAATGAACTTTATGAAACTTATTTGATTTATTAATGCAATGCAGAAGCAGGCCGTTTTATCACTGAAAGACGAACTTTAAACCAGGTATTGATCAGGAATTGCAAAAACAATTTTTTTTATCTGACAGTGATGTTTGGAGAGGTATTACCCTGACACGTATTCGCATGGCGATTCAATGCAAATACAAAACTTTCTCAAAGGGGTGATTCAAATATGACGTCCACTCAGAGCCGCAGCGTGCATTCCCGGTGACCTTGGCGAAATCTGTTTTGGGCGCCCCTCTCTTACTGAAGAAAAAACGTGCAATATTTTACATTCCAATTAGGCCGATACAAATATTAAATTTATTTTATGTCACCCCAACTTTCCCAAAATACTGAGGGGGTGAAAAAAAAATTTTTTTTTGACGTTTTTATATATTTTTTTAAATTTTGAACTTTTTGCATCACTGTTCATATCTTGATACAAAAAATATCATTCATAGACCATAAATGTCCCCCCAAGAGTATTTTAAATGAAAATACACGTTTTCGAACATTATTGTTATCGGTATTTGATGGCTTTTATGTTGCTCGGCACTGTAAGGCCATTCAAATTATAAATTTAAGGCATCATCTGCGTTATCTATGCCTAAACACAACACGCTTCACGATAGAGTGGAACATTCGAATTTTGGTGAGTGGATGAATCCGGTTGAGTCTCCAAATATTTCTAAAACTAGCGAAGGTAGCCCCAGCCTTTTTGACTCATGGTTCCATGTCAATCGCAATTTCGTCACCTGATGATATCAGGCTGTCAAGATATTGAAGTCCTCCCGTTGACACTCAACCACCTGGCGTTGATGGTGGACCCACCGCAGAGAAGCTCGTTAAGCACACACAAACGAGCACAGTACTAATATAGCGTTCCGTGTTCATTAGCCAAATCAGAGTCGTCTAGATGTTCCACAACAATAAACTACAAAAGCACCTCAAGGTATGGTACACGGTCAATCGCACCCACCAAGATCTTTCCGATTACGCTGAGAAGTAACAGCTTGTTGCAGCTATCTTTTCTTCATCATGTCCACCCACGCCTGTTGTCTGCAGCAACGCCCGACTCCCACTTACAGAGATACATTCTGTAGACGGGACTCGTACTTTACTCATCTGATTCTTCCCGTTCCTCAGCCATTGATTCTATACGCTTCTCAATCTTCAGTCGGGTTACATCTGTAATCCATTCTATTCGCTGAGTGCGCAGCTCATCCAAGTTGATCTCGCCGGTTTAGATGAAAGTATTCTTCGCCGCCCACTTCTATTCTACGCTGCCACCTTCCAGAGTTCCATATTCTTCAACGAACGATCTCTTCACAGCTGGATCTTCTAGTCGGTTTATGCTAAATCGACACCCGAGTGAATTCTCCTCCCGCTGAATTTTGGAAATGCGTGGTCGGATCTTGGAAATTAAAAGATGATAGTCAAACGTGATGTCATAGCTGCGTTCATTACGGACTCAGGAAGGCACCGTCTCCATTTTCAGGTGATCCATTTCCAGAGGAGCTAAGTACTAGTCCTGACAACTGAAAGAATAGTAAGTCAAACGCTGTCCCCGGTCAACGATGATAGGAAAGCCGCAACAACCGGCGATAATCGCCTCCTCTACGATATTTTACGACGCCTGATTGGAGCAAGGACAAATCCGAGGGTGCCAGAGAAAGACGCGACATGTCAGTCACTCACCGATCCAAACGATCAGCTGAAACGTTGGTTCGACCACTTAGAACAACTTCTTCTAGTTTTGACGAATTATCCTAATTGAGTAATTCTCGCTGAAACCGGGCCACTATTTGCACGAGGTTCTTAAAAATGCCTAACTTTATATTCTTTCGGAAGCTTTCGGCTAGTATATTAAGGATCCGAGTTAAATTCTTCAGAAAGATAAACCCCTCGTCAGTTATACACGAAATAATTTTAATGGGCCCCTCGATTTTTGTCAATTCTTGACTCACCAAAATTATCATAACTCCAACATTTCTCAACCGATCGTAGAGATCAGCATATTGTTGGAAAGAGAAAGAGTGTATCCTCAATTTGCAATAGTAAAAATAGAAGCAGCCATATTGAATTTGGCCGCCAACTTGGATTTTTTTTTGAAAACTATTTTTCCGCCAGGTTCGCAACCACCGATTTTGAATATTAATACATCGATGGAATGCTTAGCTTATATTGTGCATTGTGTCAAAAAATCTCAGGTGTATGTTTTTTGTATCAAAAGTTATGTACTATTTACCAAATTATTTTATATAATTGAGGATACAGTCTTCCTCTTTCCAACGATATGCTGATCTCTACGATCGGTTGAGAAATGTTGGAGTTATGATACTTTTGGTGAGTCAAGAATTGACAAAAATCGAGGGTTCTATTAAAATGATTTCGTGTATAACTAACGAGGGGTTCATCTTTCTGAAGAATTTAACTCGGATGCTTAATATATTCGCCGAAAGCTTTCGAAAGAATATAAATTAAGGCATTTTTAAGAACCTCGTGCAAATAGTGGCCCGGTTTCAGCGAGAATTACCCAATTCAGATATAGGAAAAGGTTAACAATTCTCGAACGGCAGGAAGAAAGATATCGCCCGGTTGATCATGTTAGAACCATACTGTCATCATCCTGGAGTAGGTCAATGAATTTCAAGAGTCCCTCCATTTGGTACTGATTGACCACGGAAAAGCCTCCGATCGTCTGAATCACGAAAAACTGAGGGGCGTCTCTAGAAGCAAGGGAGGTCTAGACAAAATCCAGAGTCCAGCACAATATAATCGCTAAATTGAGGCAAAGCTGGATGTATTATATCTCTGTTGCTGTTGCCCATAGAAATCGACGCACTAGCAGCCCACCACCATAAAGCAATCGTACTACCTCGACCCACATGACGATATTGCAGTACTAACGCAACAGTGGAGTAAACTGAATGACCTGGTTGAACGTTCCTCTAATCAACATCAACAACACCGAATCATAGGATGTGAACAATTCCAACTCCAGAATAGCCGGGCAAACAGGTCTAGGCAATGCATTGAACCCCAAATACTCAACTCTGACGTGGAATCTGTGATGTTATACGCCAGTGATACTTGGAGCGAATTCGCAGAGATCACATATATTTGCAAGTATTCATCAACCGATGTCAACGTTTTACAGCTCGGACCTGGTGGCCTCACAACGGGATTCTGAATGTTGAGTCCTATCGACGATGCCATCGAAATCCAATATCAACAGTAACTTCACAGTGTGAATGGACGTAGGCCTGCCATACACTACGTAAGAGCGGAGGCGAAATCTG
Source organism: Armigeres subalbatus (assembly GCF_024139115.2). Classification (NCBI taxonomy): domain Eukaryota; kingdom Metazoa; phylum Arthropoda; class Insecta; order Diptera; family Culicidae; genus Armigeres; species Armigeres subalbatus. The sequence continues at coordinate 157,141 of NW_026942190.1, forward strand.
CAACCAAGCGCTGGATTCCGGCAGAACATCGCAGCAAGGGCAGACCAAGGATCTCCTGGCGACGTAACTCTAACAGAGAAATAAATGAAGTCGATAGGAATCAGGGCCCAATTCAAGGATGAAGATCTTTTACGTTGGTCCTATGTACCCCAAAAAGTGTTCAGAACACAAGAGTACCACATGTATGTTGGGACCAATGTTCATGTAGCCCATGTATTGTGTAACTTTGATTAGCTATGTTCACAAAGCAATAGACATTTATTTTGAAACTGTTTGGAAGAATGTTTTATTTTTCATAAAGCAATTGGAACTGTAATTCTCAAAAATAAAGGTTATTTTCAGTGTATCGTACAGTGTATCGTGGTGTAAGGTAAACGAAAATCTGCAACCAGACGGCTGAGAAGACATCTAAGATCGTGTGGGGGTCGGGAAGCGCTCAGGCAGCGATCGCCGTCCATGAGCCGAAATGACCTCCTTACGAAACCCCGCAGCTCATCCGTGCATGTTTCTTGTATGGGTGAGTTGAAAGGACATTGCATCCTCTCTACGAGTTTGTCCGAGGTCGTATCCTTGCCGCTAACAAGTAGCATGGCATTCCAATAATTTTAGGATCGTGGGCATGCTGATATGACGTGCTTCACCGATTCTACTTCAGACGTCACCTAAGTATTCCGTAAAGTCCGGGAAGTCTGCATTTCCGAGCCTATGTAAGAACGTCATGAAACAGTCATGTTCAAACAACACATCTGTGATTTGAGAAGTACATCTGACCATTGCCCCTATTGATTAAGTTTCAGTTAAGCAGTACTTTGGTGTTATGGATTGTGGAAAATTTTGGTGTAGGATTCAACAGATTACCCTGAGTTTATCTGCAAAACCAGCCATTTTCCAAAAAGAAAAACAAATTTCTACAAAAATAAGTTCCAGCATTTTTTTTAATTATACAAAGTTTGTGCTAAATTCACTACTGGATAAATATGTTACAAATATTCATATTCTATGCTTTTTCTAAACATTCATTGCTATTATTTTTCATTGAAATTTAAAATTTTCCATGAAATAATTGCATTTTGGACTTTTTTTTCGTTTCCTTGTTATTTTTTTTATTCCCCCCCCCCTCGTACATTCCAAGAGCTGTCGGACATAAAATAAATTTAATATTTGTATCGGCCTTACTATTTGAATATAAACACTTAAAAATAGGATTAAAAAGTTTATTGGATTGAATATGCTTCAAATAGTAAGCAGCATTGGGGGGTTTTCCCCTGACAAATTGTGCAATTTTGTGATATTTTTTTTTTACTATTTGCTAGATATGTAAGGAACTTTGCAGTGTCGTGCACACTCAGTTCAGCTCCGTATTTTTTTATTCTTTTGCCGAGATCCGCACAGCCGTGTGCTCGGTTCCGGACTTTCTGCTGATATCTCAGCTGAAAAAGTAATTTGTTTACTGCGGCACTCGACGAAGCCGCCGTAATCATACGTCCATTCAGCTGATATTTCAGCAAAAGAACTTAAACCGAGAGTCACACAGCTGTGATCGGTTAAAAAACTTAAGCGTGTGGGTATGACTGGATCTTCGTATGGAATCTATAGAAGCGTCCAGAACGGGCTGGAAGATCATTCCTTTCAGCTCATATTGTCCATAATGGCTGTTTCTTGCACTCTATTGAAGGGAATAAAGTAGTTAAGTACATCATGGAGGAGGGAAAATAGTTACAAATTATTTAAAAATTCTTGATGGTTGGTGTAGTATCGGATGCGAAAGTAAAACACGTGTCTTCGCTACAAACGTCAATCACACGAGAGACCGTTTATTTCATGCCTACTATGATTATGGTAGATTCAACTGGTCATAATCCTCTGATCCTCTGATATACGTGACCGCCAGTATGTCCCGATCGTACAGTTGGGACAATAAACTCTAACTCTGAAGTGGAAATGCTGCCGAGTTTAATGCTGCCTATTGATTATTTTTCGGACTACATGCACCCAAATATCGTTCAAGAATTTGTGAACTAACTGGATATTGGTGCATTTTGAGTCACGGTTTCGGTTTCTGGAACAATAGACTAGTGTTCTCGAATCCGTGACTTAAATCGTGGTGTTTTGCTGGTTCACGAATTCGGCAATTTTGTTTTTTGTGTGTTTTTTAATTAAACAAGCAAATTTGTCTTAAATTTATATCATCCTTACCTTTACCTCTACCCTGGTATAAGTCATTAGAGCAAAAGGGCCCTACAGTCCACAGTGGAATTAATTCGATCCACACTTTTCAAATAATTCTGTAATTATGAGATTTTTAGACATATTGCAAGGAGCAACCGGTTCCGGAATTCTCAGAGGAATCTAAATAGCGGTCAAAACTAAGACCAAACCATTCGACATTTGAGATAAAAGAAATATTCTTTGTTTTCTTTAGAGTAGTCAAAATATCCTTAGCATAGAACTTTATATTTTGTAGTCGGTTTGTTATTTGGCCCTGCAACTTATAAAATTGTTCTGTTTTTTATACCGTGACTCTTGATTTCGGCGCTCCCATGAGTGCTACGGCAGTGCGTCCACTACTTTTTGTGATTTCCTCTCCCCCCTTTGTTATGCTTTTTTGTATACCTAGTATATGTACTATCATGAAATGTTAGAACTACTCCCCTCTAAAACCTGCGACGTCATTATTGAACGAGCCCAAAGCAAGCAGGTTCATGAATCTTTCTGACATTATAAATGGTGCAAATAAATGGTTGCCTTATTGTAGAAGCGCTGACTATTTTGAAGAATCTTATCCTAATTTAGAATGGCTTTGCAGAATACATCTTCGTACAACATTTTGACACTAATTACGTGTCTTCTTCAGAGGAATTTCATGCCAAATCGACGTGAGAAACTGTATGTCGAACTATCAGTTTTGACGATTTGTTAAAGAATCTGTCTAATTCAAGTTTGTTTATATATTTTTTTTATTGACTTTTCAATGAAATCTTAATATCATGATGAGACAACGTCTTTGATAATGTTTGCTATTCTGTACCAAAGAAAGCAGCCATTCGGCTTTTTCGAAATGCCTTGCATAATATTGGCAGCCAAAATCATAGGCCTGCATGGAGAAACCGTGTTGGAAAGTCTCGACTCCGACTCCATATAGCTCTCTGTGCATCACCTCAGCGCAGGTCGTTGAGCCTAACTTCTGTTTGCATACAATCTGTAGCCGACATATGGGTGGGTATATGACTTCGGCAATTGTTCGAAAGAAACCCGCTTTGTATGCCCGGCTTGAAACAAATCGATTTCTTCTAGTGTCCTCCAAAACAAACAAATCCACGGAGTATGTACCTCGGATCCGACTAGTGGGCGGGTGCCGTTGTCCCTCGCCGCTCGTTCGCTCACTCGCTAGCCGGTCAATTGTTCAACGCGCTCGGGCAAAGTGTATCAGTTTCTATTTTTTTGCCACTACTTATGCCGAGAAGCCGGGTGAGTTTTAATTTGCTTTTGTTTGCTCGGCTAGGCGCGAAATTGGAGAGCACCAAGCAGGCAACGAGGCAGGCAGGCAAGTAGCCAATAATCGACAGTAGCTTCAACTGCATGGTAATTGTGGCGCCCAAAGTGGGATTTGTTCCCCCTCGGCCTTGGATGAGACGGATTGAGGTGGATTAGTAGACACTGACTTACTGTCTATTCTATGCATGGTGGGATGGAGAGAGCGCAACGCCTTGAATAGAGTTTAATCAGCCAGGTGAGGAGGCTCGTTTGTCCGGCTCAGTGATTGTTTGGGAGTAAATGAGGCAATCAGTGGAGCTGTTTGGAAGAAATCATTATTAGCAAATGATGTAAACTAGAAGCACGCTTTGTAAAACAAAGTGCGCAATTGTTGTTCAGCAATGCTGAAAGCAACAAAAAATGTTGCCGTGTGCCGTGTTAGAACTAATAACGGGGTTGACCGTGGATGTTGTTTACAAGTAAATGACTGAATTTTATAGAATTTGCCGCAGATTGCAAATGTACATATGTTTACAGTTTCTATTTTTCAGCTCAACTTTTAAGAAATGACTGATTTGGCTAATCAAATACTGAGAAACCCAACTATTCAATGATATTACAAAGAGGATATTCTGCAAAATTAGAATAAAACCTTACAATGCTATTCTATATCTAAACATAATTCCCAGCACAATTAAATACGGCGAGTTTTTCGGTTCCGAAAAGTAACACTATGTAACGGCAAATAAACCTACTACATGAACGAAAGCTTATTAAAAAAAAAACTTTAGTCATTCTCCTAACCAAAGTGTACCGTGATGCTATTGGAAGTTTTCTCCAATATTAAAGGAAAGCCCAATATCAACAAATTGATGTTTTTGAATGCTTTTAACATTATTTATTTGGATCGAAATTAATATACGATTTCGACAGCTTTCATACAAATTGTAATAAAACAATATGAACGTCCCTGAATTACGCCAATACTCCTGTAAAAACAGAAGTTTTTCTAAAAGGTTTATTTCCGTTCTATGTTTAGTAGGTCTTCTACGAACATTATTCTTCATTATGAAGTGGAAAGTGAATTGTAAATAACCCTTTTTATCTGTATTCCTGGTTTTCATCCAATTCTCTTTCACATAATCGTGAATACCGACAGTTCCAGTCGCTTAACGACGCCGTGAGATCGACATGTGGGCACCTAGTGAACATCGACGTCATCTATGAAGGTCTCAAAGCTGGACCTTTGAATGTCGTCTATTTCCTGGCATTCCCAAGCATATCGAATGCAATGTGCTACTGTTAAGAGAGTTGGGACGCATTTAGAACTTCAAGAACCAATTTATGACGACACCCCGAGTGCGGGATGTGCACTTCAAATAGTGCGGTGTACCGATTAAACCGAATAGAACTTTTCGAAAAGAATATGGTCCGCAATCGGAAGGGGCTCACTAAGTTATGCACATTCATTACCGTCCGATTGACAAAGGACCGTCACTGCGGAACCATACAGTCGTCAATCGGTCGAACGATATATAGACGAGACGGAGAGAGAGAGAGAGTTGGCACCAATCCGGCACCCTCAGTGCGCCCATCGCGGCACTGCATTCACAAGTTTGACCTTTGTACGTGGTAACCCTATCGGCATGGGGTCAGCAGAAATGGAAATGAATTTTCATTAGCGATGGATTTTGCTCGGTACCCCGTTTTACAGACGGCGTCGTTGTGTACGACCAGCGTTGTTAAAGACTGCGTTCTCCGTTTTCAGAGGGCGCAGTGTCGGAAATGGGTTTCGAACACAAAGTATGAGGATGATTCTATGGGTGATAAAATGTAGATTATTTTCGGAAATGCGGTACGGAAATAAGATATCCGTCCGACCTCGTGAATCTGAAATATGCATACTAATACATTTCTATTTAAAAATGGGTAAGGTTTTCAGTTTCGCAGATTAACGTACCAGATCAAGTAATAAAATGAATATATTCTCCTTTTCCACGCGTTTGATTTCGTATGAATCTAAATACCTCTAACATTGAACCCGATCATCATCAATCAGCGATGATGATCGTGTTTAATGTCAGAAATATGTTTGAAACGGGCGTTAGTGTTTTTCCTAACATGTTATCTGAAAAATATTTACTCAAACACCATTCTAGATGAAGATAAACGTACTATGGCAAAAATGCAGAACTATAATAAAAGTTTGTAAAAAAAAAAAATGCACAGAAAAAGTGTTACATACGAACTGAGAAAATGTCATTTGTACGTGAATTCCAAAAAGAAGGACCTTTGCCATCATCTTCTTCAAATGAACTATCCGAGCCTTGTCAAAAGTGCAATGAAAAGAGGAATTTGAACCAGAATTCTTTTATGTCAAGTCTATACTGCCGCTAAGTGCAAGTCAGTCCCATCTGCATATGGTTTTCATATATAGATGGGAGTGACTTGCAATTAGCGGCAATATATGTCTTCTAGGTAGTGATGATGAAAGGCAACATGCCAACGACTCCCCGGAAGGTTTCTAAAACTGAAAATCTCCGAGAAGTAGCAGCTCAACAATCTCTGGTCATTCGTTGCTTACATCTTGATTCTATTATATCGTACTGATGGTATCGCATACGCTCTTTGTTTAAAACGTTCCATACGCTCCAATGAGATACAGGAAGCTGCGCAGCAACACGCCTAGTGCTGGTTTTGGGATCGTTCCGTATCATATTCAGAATGCGGTTCTCCATGGCCGGTGTTAGCGATCGCCGGGGCTGTTCCACATGCGGTCTTGTAGAAAACAATGTTCCTTCCCGGAACCGGCGATGAGTAGTCGTGAAGGTTCCTAAATAAAAATAATTACGTAGCAAAAGTTATATCTACGTTTGCGAATTTATCACATACTTGCATTAGGCAGCCGCCGATTGGGGAACCTGCGAGCATACTCCTGTTGAGCAGCCGTTGCCACACAGTTGGCGAATCCGTAGCACAGGTGAATATCCGCCAGCTCTACTGGAGAAAACATGCTTGTTATCTTCTAGCTGCGACTTCAAACTGACAAAAATACTTGAAATATGGCTATCAGATTTCTGTGGCCTACTGCCACGATAAAAATTACTCGAAACAAGAGTTCAAATAAAATAAAAATAAATTGTCTCCGGAGGAGATTTCGAACATTCGTAAAGGGGTTGAACATTAAATAAAATAACTTTTTCAACTAAATACAAAACAGGATTACTGGCTTCGATCACACCTAACACCCAGCAATAATTTTCCAGTGAAGAAATTTTCGAAGCTGCGAAAACATTCCTTTTGCTTTTCACGAATTAACAAATTCAACAATTGACAAATTAGTTGTGATTAGGAAATTCACCAATTAAAGAATAACTGAAGTATTGAAACAACGGATTAATAAAACAATGAAACCAGTAGTTGTAAAATTCAAAAAATATCAAATTTACTAACTAACGAATGAAACAATTAACTTATTGAAGAATTAACGAATTCACGAATTGTCGAATTATCCGAATAATCCAATTTACGAACTATCAAACTACCGAATCAGCGAATTAAGAAATGCGAGAATTCATGACTTCAAGAATTAAAGAGTTAACGAAATGTTGAATTGAAGAACCATCAATTTAACGAATTAAAGTACTAACGCGTCAACAAATTAGCGGAACATCAAACCAACTAAATAACAATTTGACAAATTATCAAATTCTAATTTTGATGACTTGATGTATCCGCAAACTCCCCCAAAAAAATCGGAAATTTCTCTCCTGACTTTGAGTATGTTACGAGAATTGTTCCTAGAATTTCTCCGGGTATTCGCTCCGGAGGAACTCACGGAGCAATTTGCAAAGGAACCTCCGGAGACATTCACAGAAGGATTCCCGGAGGAACTCCTGGAGGAATTCACGGAGTAATTCCCGGAGGAACTTCCGGAGAAATTCCCGGAAAACTTCCGAAGGAAATCCAGCAGGAATTTACGAAGCAATTTGAGGAACTTACGTAGGAATTCACGGAGGGATTCCTAATGGAACTTCTGGAGCAATTCACGGATGAATTTCTGGAGGAATTCCTGGAGGAACTTCCGAAGGAATTCCTGGAGGAACTTCCGAAGGAATTCCCGAAGGAACTTGTGGAGGAATTCCCGGAGGAACTTCCGGAGGAATTCCTGGAGGAACTTCCGGAGGAATGCCTGGAGGAACTTCCGGAGGAATGCCTGGAGGAACTTCCGGAGGAATTCCTGGAGGAACTTCCGGAGGAATTCCTGGAGGAACTTCCGGAGGAATCCCTGGAGGAACTTCCGGAGGAATTCCTGAAGGAACTTCCGGAGGAATTCCTGAAGGAACTTCCGGAAGAATTCCTGGAGGAACTTCCGGAGGAATTCCTGGAGGAACTTCAAGAGGAATTCCTGGAGGAACTTCCGGAGGAATTCCTGGAGGAACTTCTGGAGGAATTTCTGGAGGAACTTCCGAAGGAATTCCTGGAGGAACCTACGAAGAAATTCCTGGAGGAACTTCCGAAGGAAGTCCTGGAGGAACTTCCGAAGGAATTCCTGGAGGAGGAACTTCCGAATGAATTTCTGGAGGAACTTCCGAAGTAATTCCTGGAGGAACTTCCGAAGGAATTCCTGGAGGAACTTCCGAACTTCTGAAGGAATTCCCGGATGAACTTCCGAAGGAGTTCCTGAAGGAACTTCCGAGGAAATTTCTGAAGGAACATGCGAAGGAGTTCCTGGAGGAACTTCCGAAGGAATTCCTGGAGAAACTTCCGAAGGAAGTCCTGGAGGAACTTCCGGAGGAATTCCTGGAGGTACTTCCGAAGGAATTCCTGGAGGAACTTCCGAAGGAATTCCTGTAGGAACTTCCGAAGGAATTCCTGGAGGAACTTGCGAAGGAATTCCTGGAGGAACTTCCGAAGGAATTCCTGGAGGAACTTCCGAAGGAATTCCTGGAGGAAATTTCCGAAGGAACATGCGAAAGAGTTCCTGGAGGATCTTGCGAAGGAATTCCTGGAGGAACTTCCGAAGGAATTCCTGGAAGAACTTTCGAAGCAACTCCCGGACGAACTTCCGAAGGAATTCCCGGACAAACTAACGGAGGGATTTCCGGAAGAATTCCTGGTGAATTTTCCGGAAAAAATTTCGGAGGAGCTTACGAAGCAATTTGAGGAACTTCCGGAGGAATTCCTGGAGGAACTTCCGGAGGAATTCCTGGAGGAACTTCCGGAGGAATTCCTGGAGGAACTTCCGGAGGAGTTCCTGGAGGAACTTCCGGAGGAATTCCTGGAGGAACTTCCGGAGGAATTCCTGAAGGAACTTCCGGAGGAATTCCTGGAGGAACTTCCGGAGAAATTCCTGGAGGAACTTCCGGAGGAATTCCTGGAGGAACTTCCGGAGGAATTCCTGGAGGAACTTCCGGAGGAATTCCTGGAGGAACTTCCGGAGGAATTCCTGGAGGAACTTCCGGAGGAATTCCTGGAGGAACTTCCGGAGGAATTCCTGGAGGAACTTCCGGAGGAATTCCAGGAGGAACTTCCGGAGGAATTCCTGGAGGAACTTCCGGAGGAATTCCTGGAGGAACTTCCGGAGGAATTCCTGGAGGAACTTCCGGAGGAATTCCTGGAGGAACTTCCGGAGGAATTCCTGGAGGAACTTCCGGAGGAATTCCTGGAGGAACTTCCGAAGTAATTCCTGGAGGAACTTCCGAAGGAATTCCTGGAGGAACTTCCGAAGGAATTCCTGGAGGAACTTCCGAAGGAATTCCTGGAGGAACTTCCGAAGGAATTCCTGGAGGAACTTCCGAACTTCTGAAGGAATTCCCGGATGAACTTCCGAAGGAGTTCCTGAAGGAACTTCCGAGGAAATTTCCGAAGGAACATGCGAAGGAGTTCCTGGAGGAACTTGCGAAGGAGTTCCTGGAGGAAGTTCCGAAGGAATTCCTGGAGGTACTTCCCAAGGAATTCTTGGAGGAACTTCCGAAGGAATTCCTTGAGGAACTTCCGAAGGAATTCCTTGAGGAACTTCCGAAGGAATTCCTGGAGGAACTTCCGAAGGAATTCCTGGAGGAAATTTCCGAAGGAACATGTGAAGGAGTTCCTGGAGGATCTTGCGAAGGAATTCCTGGACGAACTTCCGAAGGAATTCCTGGAAGTACTTTCGAAGCAACTCCCGGACGAACTTCCGAAGGAATTCCCGGACAAACTAACGGAGGGATTTCCGGAAGAATTCCTGGTGAATTTTCCGGAAAAATTTTCGGAGGAGCTTACGAAGCAATTTGAGGAACTTCCGGAGGAACTCCTGGAGGAACTTCCGGAGGAATTGCTGGAGGAACTTCCGGAGAAATTCCTGGAGGAACTTCTGGAGGAATTCCTGGAGGAACTTCCGGAGGAATTCCTGAAGAAACTCCCGGAGGAATTCCTGGAGGAACTTCCGGAGGAATTCCTGGAGGAACTTCCGGAGGAATTCCTGGAGGAACTTCCGGAGGAATTCCTGGAGGAACTTCCGGAGGAATTCCTGGAGGAACTTCCGGAGGAATTCCTGGAGGAACTTCCGGAGGAATTCCTGGAGGAACTTCCGGAGGAATTCCTGGAGGAACTTCCGGAGGAATTCCTGGAGGAACTTCCGGAGGAATTCCTGGAGGAACTTCCGGAGGAATTCCTGGAGGAACTTCCGGAGGAATTCCTGGAGGAACTTCCGGAGGAATTCCTGGAGGAACTTCCGGAGGAATTCCTGGAGGAACTTCCGGAGGAATTCCTGGAGGAACTTCCGGAGGAATTCCTGGAGGAACTTCCGGAGAAATTCCTGGAGGAACTTCCGAAGGAATTCCTGGAGGAACTTCCGGAGGAATTCCTGGAGGAAATTCCGGAGGAATTCCTGGAGGAACTTCCGGAGGAATTCCTGGAGGAACTTCCGGAGGAATTCCTGGAGGAACTTCTGGAGGAATTCCTGGAGGAACTTCCGAAGGAATTCCTGGAGGAACCTACGAAGAAATTCCTGGAGGAACTTCCGAAGGAAGTCCTGGAGGAACTTCCGAAGGAATTCCTGGAGGAGGAACTTCCGAATGAATTTCTGGAGGAACTTCCGAATGAATTTCTGGAGGAACTTCCGAAGTAATTCCTGGAGGAACTTCCGAAGGAATTCCTGGAGGAACTTCCGAACTTCAGAAGGAATTCCCGGATGAACTTCCGAAGGAGTTCCTGAAGGAACTTCCGAGGAAATTTCTGAAGGAACATGCGAAGGAGTTCCTGGAGGAACTTCCGAAGGAATTCCTGGAGAAACTTCCGAAGGAAGTCCTGGAGGAACTTCCGAAGGAATTCCTGGAGGTACTTCCGAAGGAAGTCCTGGAGGTACTTCCGAAGGAAGTCCTGGAGGAACTTCCGGAGGAATTCCTGGAGGTACTTCCGAAGGAATTCCTGGAGGAACTTCCGAAGGAATTCCTGTAGGAACTTCCGAAGGAATTCCTGGAGGAACTTGCGAAGGAATTCCTGGAGGAACATCCGAAGGAATTCCTGGAGGAACTTCCGAAGGAATTCCTGGAGGAACTTCCGAAGTAATTCCTGGAGGAACTTCCGAAGGAATTCCTGGAGGAACTTCTGAAGGAATTCCCGGATGAACTTCCGAAGGAGTTCCTGAAGGAACTACCGAGGAAATTTCCGAAGGAACATGCGAAGGAGTTCCTGGAGGAACTTGCGAAGGAATTCCTGGAGGAACTTCCGAACTTCTGAAGGAATTTCCAGATGAACTTCCGAAGGAGTTCCTGAAGGAACTTCCGAGGAAATTTCCGAAGGAACATGCGAAGGAGTTCCTGGAGGAAGTTCCGAAGGAATTCCTGGAGGTACTTCCCAAGGAATTCTTGGAGGAACTTCCGAAGGAATTCCTTGAGGAACTTCCGAAGGAATTCCTTGAGGAACTTCCGAAGGAATTCCTGGAGGAACTTCCGAAGGAATTCCTGGAGGAAATTTCCGAAGGAACATGCGAAAGAGTTCCTGGAGGATCTTGCGAAGGAATTCCTGGAGGAACTTCCGAAGGAATTCCTGGAAGAACTTTCGAAGCAACTCCCGGACGAACTTCCGAAGGAATTCCCGGACAAACTAACGGAGGGATTTCCGGAAGAATTCCTGGTGAATTTTCCGGAAAAATTTTCGGAGGAGCTTACGAAGCAATTTGAGGAACTTCCGGAGGAATTCCTGGAGGAACTTGCGGAGGAATTCCTGGAGGAACTTCCGGAGGAGTTCCTGGAGGAACTTCCGGAGGAATTCCTGGAGGAACTTCCGGAGGAATTCCTGGAGGAACTTCCGGAGGAATTCCTGGAGGAACTTCCGGAGGAATTCCTGGAGCAACTTCCGGAGGAATTCCTGGAGGAACTTCCGGAGGAATTCCTGGAGGAACTTCCGGAGGAATTCCTGGAGGAACTTCCGGAGGAATTCCTGGAGGAACTTCCGGAGGAATTCCTGAAGAAACTACCGGAGGAATTCCTGGAGGAACTTGCGGAGGAATTCCTGGAGGAACTTCCGGAGGAACTTCCGGAGGAACTTCCGGAGGAATTCCTGGAGGAACTTCCGGAGGAATTCCTGGAGGAACTTCCGGAGAAATTCCTGGAGGAACTTCCGGAGGAATTCCTGGAGGAACTTCCGGAGGAATTCCTGGAGGAACTTCCGGAGGAATTCCTGGAGGAACTTCCGGAGGAATTCCTGGAGGAACTTCCGAAGTAATTCCTGGAGGAACTTCCGAAGGAATTCCTGGAGGAACTTCCGAACTTCTGAAGGAATTCCCGGATGAACTTCCGAAGGAGTTCCTGAAGGAACTTCCGAGGAAATTTCCGAAGGAACATGCGAAGGAGTTCCTGGAGGAACTTGCGAAGGAGTTCCTGGAGGAAGTTCCGAAGGAATTCCTGGAGGTACTTCCCAAGGAATTCTTGGAGGAACTTCCGAAGGAATTCCTTGAGGAACTTCCGAAGGAATTCCTGGAGGAACTTCCGAAGGAATTCCTGGAGGAACTTCCGAAGGAATTCCTGGAGGAAATTTCCGAAGGAACATGCGAAGGAGTTCCTGGAGGATCTTGCGAAGGAATTTCTGGAGGAACTTCCGAAGGAATTCCTGGAAGTACTTTCGAAGCAACTCCCGGACGAACTTCCGAAGGAATTCCCGGACAAACTAACGGAGGGATTTCCGGAAGAATTCCTGGTAAATTTTCCGGAAAAATTTTCGAAGGAGCTTACGAAGCAATTTGAGGAACTTCCGGAGGAATTCCTGGAGGAACTTCCGGAGGAACTCCTGGAGGAACTTCCGGAGGAATTGCTGGAGGAACTTCCGGAGGAATTCCTGGAGGAACTTCCGGAGGAATTCCTGGAGGAACTTCTGGAGGAATTCCTGGAGGAACTTCCGGAGGAATTTCTGAAGAAACTCCGGAGGAATTCGTGGAGGAACTTCCGGAGGAATTCCTGGAGGAACTTCCGGAGGAATTCCTGAGGAACTTCCGGAGGAATTCCTGGAGGAACTTCCGGAGGAATTCCTGGAGGAACTTCCGGAGGAATTCCTGGAGGAACTTCCGGAGGAATTCCTGGAGGAACTTCCGGAGAAATTCCTGGAGGAACTTCCGGAGGAATTCCTGGAGGAACTTCCGGAGGAATTCCTGGAGGAACTTCCGGAGGAATTCCTGGAGGAACTTCCGGAGGAATTCCTGGAGGAACTTCCGGAGGAATTCCAGGAGGAACTTCCGGAGGAATTCCAGGAGGAACTTCCGGAGGAATTCCAGGAGGAACTTCCGGAGGAATTCCAGGAGGAACTTCCGGAGGAATTCCAGGAGGAACTTCCGGAGGAATTCCAGGAGGAACTTCCGGAGGAATTCCAGGAGGAACTTCCGGAGGAATTCCAGGAGGAACTTCCGGAGGAATTCCAGGAGGAACTTTCGGAGGAATTCCAGGAGGAACTTCCGGAGGAATTCCAGGAGGAACTTCCGGAGGAATTCCTGGAGGAACTTCCGGAGGAATTCCTGGAGGAACTTCCGGAGGAATTCCTGGAGGAACTTCCGGAGGAATTCCTGGAGGAACTTCCAGAGGAAATCCTGGAGGAACTTCCGAAGGAATTCATGGATGAACTTCCGGAGGAACTCCTTGATGAACTTCCGGAGGAACTCCTTGATGAACTTCCGAAGGAACTCCTCCAGGAACTTCCGAAGGAATTCCTGGAGGAACTTCCGAAGAAATTACTGAAGGGATTTCCGAATTCCTCAAGGGATTTCCGAATTCCTTAAGGGATTTCCGAATTCCTGAAGGAATTTCCGAATTCCTGGAGGATCTTCTGAAGGAATTCCTGGAGGAACTTCCTAAGAAATTCCTGGAGGAACTTCCGAGGGAATTTCTGGAGGAACATCCGAAGAAATTTCTGAAGGGATTTCCGAATTCCTGAAGGAATTTCCGAACTAATGGAGGATCTTCCGAAGAAATTCCTGGAGGATCTTCCTAAGGAATTCTTGGAGGAGCTTCCGAAGGATGATCTGAATTGGGCAATTAGAAATGAGCCAGCCTAGGGCTGAAAATCTCTTTAATAAAGATATAAAAAAAATTGGGCAATTTTCTCTCTCAGGGAGTGCTACCACGTGCTTTTTTAACGGAAAACCCTTCAATTTCAACGAAGAATTCATGTCGAAATTTATTTAATGATTTATCATTGGGAAACTCGGAAGAATGTTAGGTAGAATTTCCGGTGGATCTCCTGGCGAAATTTTCGATGGAATTCCTTGCGAAATTTAGTGAGAAGTATTGGAGTATTGGAGGAATTTTTGTGGAAGTTCCTTGGGTAATTTCCAGTGAATTTTGTGGGTGAATTTCTGGTGAAATTTTGTGGGGAGTTTTCGGAACAATTTCTGGGATATTTTTTAAAGGAATTAAATAATAAATTTACAGAAGATTTTTTGAAAGAATTTCATACGAAATCCAGAAGGAATATGTGGGAGAATTCCTTGAGAAATTTCGGGAGGAATATTGGGGCAATAAAAAAAGTTCGAAGGCATTTTTAAAAGATTTACGGGGGTATGCCTGAAGGATAAGCGGATAAATTCCTGGATTTATTGCTAGAGAAAATTAAGGGGTTATTTACGGATTATGCTGGAGAAATGTTTGGAAATTATAAATGAAGAATAAACGAATTAACGAATTCACGAATAAATGATATGACGAATTATCGGGATAGCAAGTTAATTTTTAATTTTCATTTCTTCTGACAGTTATCCTTTCAGCCATATTAACGGGTTATTGAATTATGGAACTAAGGAATTGGCAATTTAACAATATGAAAATTAACGAAACCAATCGATAACGAGTTAACAAATAAATGATCACCTGTCATAAGACGAGTTTAAACAATCCCATTGAATTCCACCACTTAATTGTATCCTGACAGATACGTATTTCGACCTCAACAGTAAGGCCGTCTTCAGTGTCTCGTACTTGACTCGACCTGAAATAAATGATTTAACACAAAAATTGTGTGACAAACTATTAAGTTCACTAATTAACTAATAAGTGAATAAAAAAATACAAGAATCTTCATAACTGTTAAAAGATTCCAAAATTCTTCAAATGAACTCCAGGAAATACCAGTTTGCCAAGGTATTTATTCATGATGCTCATACTTTTCAAGGAATATCCAAATATTGTTTCCAATGAATCAAATACTGGGAGAAAAGCTCATCAATGAAGAACAATTTGTTGTGGTTACACACTTTTATCAATTTGTGTGAAAATATTTTATTTCGTTTCTATCGCTGGAAGTCCTAAATAACAATTAACTGTTGATTACTCCAATGAACCTTTCGAATATGGCACAAATTACTATGAAACCCCCTAAGCCAATTCCAATCATCCATTAAACATATCAAAAGCATAATTAACCATTAACTTGTACATCATTCTTTAGAAGATGGTTTCATCGTTTCCATGTACCACTTGCATACTTGTCTCCGTCGTAACATGCGAACCGCCACAGTACTAGACATTCCGCGCGATGATCAAGTGTGCTGTGCGTGGTGCATAGAGACGTCAACATTAGCACAGTGGTTCTACATTCGTGATTTTGTGAACTGTTAATTCAGGACACAACATGATATGTTATTATTGAAATTGCAGCGAATTGAAACGAGATAGGAAGTTGGGATCAAAGACAGAGTGGTAGAGTATTTCAAAAGGTATGTTTTGGTCAAACAAAACAGTGCACATAACTACGTATTTTATCGGAAAATTAAGGAAAACCATTAGAATGATACCAATTTTTCACATTTTCGCTTCACAAATGTTATAAAAAGCTAATTTTCCGTAGTTAAAAGCCAGCATACATGTAGAAAATTTCATAAGCTTTCCAATGGAGATAGTAGCTTTAGGTTATTTAGCATAATTTCAAAGTTATGATCAATTTAAGGCAGTTATGTACGAAAACAGTAAAAAATACGATAACTCAGTAGTCTTTGAGATTTGAGCATATGCGTAGAACAATTTTTTTCATCAAATATGATGATCTATCAGCCCCCAACGGTATATAAGAGTCTTCTCCATTCGGCTCGGTCCATGGCTACACGTCGCCAACCACGCAGCGTCCGTAAGTCATCTTCCACCTGATCGATCCACCTTGCCCGCTGCGCACCTCGCCTTCTTGCGCCCATCGGATCGTTGTCGAGAACCATTTTGACCGGGTTATTGTCCGCCATTCTGGCTACGTGCCCGGCCCACCGCAGTCGTCCGATTTTCGCGCTTCACCCAGCACCTATTGCAAATCGTGGTTCATTCGCCTCCTCCCACAAACACTGATAAATGACGGATAAAATAAAAATACACCTCCGTCTTCAACTATGGTACGGCACTCCTCAATAGGGTGCCAATGAAAATGACATTTTTGAATTTCAAAAAATGACGTTGTTCACAAGTTTTATTACCCCAAAATATGACCCCATGCAAATTTGAGCTCAATCGGACATGATTTCATCAAAGTTTTGATATTTCTACCCATGAAAATTTTTCCAAGTCGAAAGGAAAAGTCGAAAATCGAATTTTTGTTTTTGATTCCAAATGACTTAAAAATGCGTGAAACGTCGAGATCTAATGAACAGCATACATTTTTTTTAAAAATCTTTTTTCTCTTGGAACATTTTTGGGACTTTTTTCGTCGAATTTTAACACCGGACGATACGCAAACGTTTTCGTAGCCAAAAATATTTCCCTATGCAAAATTTGAGCTAAATCGGACATGATTTAGAGGTGCTCAAAATTAATCAAAACTTTTTTTTTTCTCACAAGAGGGTTTTTTTTTGTTT
The DNA here is from genome assembly GCF_024139115.2 of Armigeres subalbatus. Classification (NCBI taxonomy): domain Eukaryota; kingdom Metazoa; phylum Arthropoda; class Insecta; order Diptera; family Culicidae; genus Armigeres; species Armigeres subalbatus. Next base: position 173,915 of record NW_026942190.1, read on the forward strand.
TTTTGATGCCAAAGGACTCAAAATGCATGAAACTTTGAGAATTATTTTTTTGAAAAAAAATCGACTGTTTTGGGACTTTGAAAAAATTTCTTATGGCGAAAACAATTTTCCATCGAGTTTACAATTTTCCCCTTGGAAAAATTTTCATGGGTAAAATTTTCAAAACTTTGATGAATTTATATTTTCTGGTTTGGGACCAGTTTTTTACGGTGACCGAAACCCCACCAAATTTGATGAATTTAGGCACCCCTAAATCACGTCCGATTTAGTCCGATCGTCTACCCAACGATTAATCGGAGATCATAGTGTGCTCTGATACAAGACGGACATGAAAATTTGTCACTCCGTCAAATTTGAGTTTTGTTGATAAAATGGAAGTATACTAGAAAATAGAGAGAAAAAAGTTTTCATTTAAATTCAGATCTGATGGAGGAATGTAAAGCTTCCGTTCCTATAAATGAAGAGCTGGAGCTGTAGCTGAAGTTCCCCCGGGTTAGAAGACTACTGTTTGCTGGAGTGCGGTAAGATGTCCAAAGTGGGACGAGGAAAGCGGAATCAACTTGGGTGTTATCACCACATCGCTGTAAAGCTTTGTGGTCTGCGAGGAATTGGTGAAATGCGTGACCGACGCTGCTCAGAAGAAAAAGGACCGTGAGGGGGAGGAACAGGATGGCATTTAAATTATACCACCAACCACCATCCAGCGAGTCTAACGGGACTTCGGTGAGCTCTTTCCAATTTATTTCATTTTTGCTTGTTTCACATTTATATATACTTAACTCGCTATTTCCCAACTGATATTAGTGAAATGCAGACATTATATTCAATTCAATGTATGTTCTTAGGGCTATTGTAGCCTCTTTGTTGGTGTGCTTCTTTTTTCTCGTTCCAGAGAGCGAGTAATGGCGCTTAAACCTATGCTTGTATAGGCCAGGGCACTAGACTAAAAACTGTATCCCATCCCAGGATGTGGAGGACTTATGGAGTGTACATTAATCTTCTTAGCTAAGTCACTCCCAACGAATCGTCAAACATAACCTAATACTATAAACGGAGCGGTTGGTACGAGATGTCCCCGTTCTATGACTTAAATGTGAAATCAAGTTAAGTGCTGATATTCACTAAAAATTAACAACGCTGCACAGTAGGCCTGGCCGCTTTTGTGTTTGAGTTACATTTCTAATGTGCTTCAAGCATAAATATTGACAAGAAAAGTGATAGATGTAGTCGAATCTATCACTTTCCAGGATTCTTCCAAGTGATGGCTGTGTAAGTATCGACTAGACTAGACTAAATCACGTCCGATTGAGCTCAAATTTTGCATGTCATATTTTGGGGTATTGAAACTTGTAAGCAATGTCGTTTTTTGAAATTCGGTGACAAATTTTTGGCACCCTACTCCTCCCAAGTCTTAAGAACTGAAAATAGATTGCCAAAATTTTAATTTGCTCAATTGGTTCGGTAAAACTGCTGGTGGGTCTGCGAATATGCACGAAAGAAGTGGAAGCATTTTTTGTTATTATGTGGTTGATGATGGTCGGATGCAGTGGTGTCGGTTGCGATGGATGCAATCTGATGTGCTTTACTACAGGTGTGGGCCAAACCCCAAAGTAGTATTTGTTTAATGAAAATTCGCTCTTTTGAGAGAGAAACTCTCAGCTGGGTTGCCGAAGATGGCCGAAGGTGGCCGAATGTGACGTCACGTCTGGCATACTCAGTACAATTTGTATAACAGACGTGACGTTTCATTCCGCCCACCCACTGTGGGTGGCAATATTTACGTTATTTTTTCGACTACTAGAGACCTAGAGGACTTTGGCCCACACCTTTACTAAAGCACATCGGATGCAATCGTTTATCGCATCGCTCGGAGTTCACGGCTAGAGGTCGATGATGGCTGAGGCAGCGAGGGCAGCGGTGGTGGATGAAGAAAATTAAAATTAGAGAGATTTGGTCTGCTAATCCAGTTGATTGGTTTCATAATCCACATGATCCCGGAATACGAGTCATGTCATATGACTGACCATATGTTAAGTTGTGCTTAGTACTAAACGACACGTACATTAAAACATGGTTCTGATTCCCCAGCAAAACAAATCAACTACATTGATGAAAATAAAAATTTGATTAATATAATTACTTTTATTTATTTGCAGAAGGCATTAGCAATTAAAGATGCACAATCAGCAATAGTGTTAATATCCATTTTAGATTAGAAAATTTCGCTGTATTACATATAAATGTTTTAAAACAGTCCGCAAAAAATAATTTCCTAAAGAATATTTAAGGTCACTCCTGACGGAATCCAACTTTCAAAGTACTCGCGTTTTCAAGGGCGCACCATTCGATACAGAAGCAACGCACAACCGTCATTTTTATTTTTTCACGCATGCTGCGATGCAGCAAAGCTGAAAAAATAAAAATGACAGTTGTGCGTTGCTTCCGTATCGAATGGTGTGCCCTTGAAAACGCGAGTACTTTGGAAATTGGATTCCGTCAGGAGTGACCTTAAATAAACTTTACCTTATTCTTTGTTTTTCATTTTCTGAGAAATTGTATTATTAATTCTGACATAGACTCGGAGTTTGCAATCAAAACATTAAATAATTTTTCGTTGACGTTTTAGCAGTATCTCTCTATTTTAGTAGGGTTACTGCTCCTTGACTTGTTTCTTATTGTTGTAATTCTTTCAGCATCAAGCACGCATGTTAGCAAAAAGAAGCAACGAAATTGGTGCTGTACTTCTATGTTTGGAAAACGGGACAGTTCCCCTAAAGTAGCACATTTTGCCTAAGTCTGAAAATTTTATAAATAGAATTTTTAAACTTCAAATACTACATATCATCAAAAAGAAATCTATAAATGCCCTACATTTGCTTGAGTAAATAAGGGCCTAATAGTTAGAAACAAAGCAATTCTTATTATGTATTTATTTACTTGTTTTATTTCCAGAAGTTTTGAATAAACAAATTGCTAATAATTCTACACAGCATGGAAGTTGCCGTTTCCAATATAAATACCTATAATCAAACTCCATAGATCCAAAAGTTAGAAGTTAAATGTAAATACGTTACGTTTATACAAGTCCTGCGTCTACCCGCGGTTATGTTGAAAACATTACCCATTGCTCTTTTTTTAGTCAAACAATTTTTAGTTTGTAGCGTTAGAAATTCAACAATCTTAAGTATTAACTGTTTATTAAAAATTGAGATATCATGTCTATTTTGTGTGCTTTTAAAATTCTAACACCTTAAACCAAGATTGAAAAACATCTTTACATCATCAAAAATATACTTCATTTCCTATATCGCACCGTGTAAAATTTTCATGATTCTACTTTTTCTCTCGATGACAGCTGGCGGTCTTCTCCTCCTCTATTAGTTAAACTTAGTGTACGAGAAAGCCGAAAAATAGTCAAATAAATCACATGCATTACACATCTAGGGGAGGTGGGGGTAAGACGGGTAAGTTACTAATATATCATTTATTATCCAACATTTTTAGTTCAAGACATTTTTTAGATGCTTAGCACATGGTTTACCAAACTGTGGGTCGCAACCCCCATGGGGGTCGTGAGTTAGTCATTGGCGGGTCACGAAAGACAAATCATGATTCATACTTTTGTCTCAACTTAGTTTCAAAAAACATTTGTATGACTTGTAAACAACTAATTTTGCGAGGTCAATATTCCTCCTATGTTATCCGAGAAAATTTCAAAAATATTAATGATCTTCAGTGAATATTAATGAACTCAGTGAACTAGACTAACGAAATATAAATCGAAATATAAAAATATCGAAACCCTATGAACCTTCGACTTATTATTTCACCAACAGTGCTTTTTATACGCAGTTGCTTTACGAAATGTAATTCTCAGATGATGGGGTCAGGAGGGTGCATCAGGGCATCAATGAAGTGACAACTGGACAATGAAGTGGTAGCCAATCGGTGGTAGTGTTCACCGCATGAATAGTATTAAAAAAATCTGAGATTTCGCAAAATACGATAATGAGGCATGGATGTTTTGATGATTTGCTCATTCTAACGTGTACTTATTTCTGTCTGATTTCCAAGAATCAAAGAATATTGCACCTGGTGGGTTGCCAGCGGTATGGAACACTGCTGGTAGGTCGCACATGAAAAAGTTTGGGAACCTCTGAGCCTATGCATACACAATAATAATCAATTAATTTCATTGCTTTAAGCTCAATTACTTAACATGTTCGTTTTACTCACAAGTTATGTATGTACACTACACCCGCATACTTTTAAACCGGGATTTTTTTACCCTAATTTTTATTTTTTTAAAAATCACAAATTCTGAATGTTTTATACGAGATTGACTTCAAGCGTTCATTATATACCCAGCCTCCTATTATATTTTTAAAATGCATTCACCATTTTTATTTACTTTCAATGTTCAAAATTTATTCATCTGTAATCAAATCAAATCCAATCGAGTGAGATCATGCTGTATACTCTCCGCTCCGCCCCCTCTCGCATCTCGCTCACTGTTCTCTCGCAGCACCAGAAAAATAAACACCCATTCGACGAGCAGCAATCAGCGGGCAGCAAGTGCATCGAATCGTCTCAAAATGTTTGCTTCTCGCACGATTTCGATTGGCTATTGCTTGCATCCGTTGTGCCGCGCCAGCCTGCCAGTCAGCCAGCGTCTTCATCATTTCTAGAAAATCGAAAACACAAACTGCCAGTCATCATTGCTCGACTTGCGCACTTTGGAGTTTGGACCGCCGGCCGCCGCACCGCGCGCCACCCCCAGCTGAGGGTCGCCCGGACCCGATCATCAAACCAACACGACACCCCGCGTAAATCATTCGCGAAACGGTACCAACGTCTACTTGGTTTTATTGTTTTTACATTTTACTTCTGGTTTTGTCTGGCCCTAGGTCAGGCCGGCTGCTGTACCTATTTCGTGGTGACGGATTTGTGAAAATCAGCATCATGTCATGAGAGGGCAAAGTCCAGTGAGCACTTGCCAAAAAAAAAAAACATAAAAGGAGTGATACCGCAGGGTTTGCCTTTCACACTGTCGAGCAGGTTATCAACTGCTTTGGAAGCTTCCAGTCTCAATACCTTTCGCCGTACGCAATCGTACACGCGATCGTATCACACTCATATGGGAGAATGAGAATCATCTCATGAGAGGGCAAAGTCCGGCCGAAATCAAGGCACTTGCCAATAAACATGAAACGAGTGATACCGATGATGTAAAAATACCGCAGGGTTCGCCTTTCACACTATCGAACAGGTTATCAACCGCTTCGGAAGCTGCCGGTCCTAATACCGTTCGCCATAAGCATTCGTATAAGCGATCGCATCACACACATATGGAGAGGAGAAAAGAGGCGTGACAAGCGACCAGTCGCTCTGATTTCTTTTTGGGGCTTAAGGTGATGGTACGCTGAGAATATTTTTAAAATATATGAAATTGTGCTAGAAAATGCTTCAAGAAATTGTGTGTTAAGAAAATATTTTTAAAAAGATATCAAAATCGGCGCAAATTTTTTTTTTCAGAACCATTTTGTCGCATATTCAAATTCCCTAAAAAGATACTTCATTTAGTGGGTCACGTGCTCCATCGCGAAAGAGAATTTTCACGTGACATCAGCAACAAAAAGATAAATTTGAAAACCGGTCATCATCAGTGGTTTTTGCATTCGCGATACGTGGGCCTAAAATTGCTAACGTTGTCCTTGAGTGGAATCGGTTTTGAAAGCCAATTCACATCGGCATAGAAAGATCGGTTATAAAAATATTCAAAAAGCGATGATCTGCAAATTTTTCTTAACAGAGGTAGAAAATGTTAATCAAACACACGTGTAAATGCTGCTGGATCTCGCAATACAGACATTCGATATTGCTGGTTCTGAAATCTTAGTGAGTGATTAAGTGCTAAACGGAGACCATTTGTATCGATCAATGGAATCTGCATTGATCGCTGAAGATTGATTTGGTCAATAGAGAGGCGTGTGAACTAACCATAATATATGCAAATGGTTTGTTACCCCGAAAATAGGTCGTGATTTAGTGGAGTGGCAAAGTGGCCCTGGCCATTTTTTATTTGAATTTATCCAAATTTTCTGCATTTTTAGTGCAAACACCTTACATGTTTTCCATTTTTCCACAAACAGTAATTGTTATAATGGCGCTTGAATTTGATTATGCTAAATTGTTTCTCCATTAATCGTTTCGTCCATTAATCGCACATTATTATCGACGTTCCGTGAACAATTTTTCAATTTTTGCGATGAAATATCAAACAAATGTAAATGTAACGTAACTTTCTGTGGTATGTGTTTTAACGGATTATATAATTGCGCGGAATGTCGTCTTGTGAAACAAACTATTCAGCATATTACCATTTTATAAGATAAGAATGTCTATTATATTTGGCAGGCGTGTTCTTTTAAAGAATGGATAATGAAAAAGAAAGAAGGAAGTATAAAGAAGGAAGATGGAAGGATGAAGAAGGAAGATGGACGATGGAAGCAGGAAGAAGAAAAGGAAAGGAGGCAGAAAGAAAGGAATGGAGGAAGAATGAAGACGGAAGAAGCAAGACAATAGTTGAAAGAAAGAAGATGTAAGACGGAAGATAGAAGACTGAAAACGGAAAACGAAAGACGGAAGATGAAAGAAGAAAAAAAAAGAAAAAAGCAGAAAGAAGGGAGTAAAATAAAGAATAAAGAACATGGATGACGAAAGATGGAAGAAGGAAGACGGAAGAAGGAAGATGAAAAAAAGAAAAGAAGAAGGAAGTTGGAAGACGGCAGATGGAAGAATCAGTGCGACACCGTGTCAAATCTGTCACTCCGCTGATGTATAATTTTACACGCTAATTCGAATTTGTAGAAGTTCGCAGAACTTTCATTGGAAATTCCGAAGATAAAGTTGAATTTTCGTATAATTTGCCGTTGAGACTCCAGATATTTTTGCATGAATATTCCGACGGATTTTTCGTTTGTTTTCTAAAAAAAAATCGTTTAAATCAAATTTATGAATGGGGAAGACATTCTACCGAAAATCACTTGGCGAAGGGGCACAATGCCGAAGTTGTTAAGCTGAATATATCATTAGGCCGAACAAACCATCAGGCTAAAACCCATCTGGCCGAAATGGACATACGGCCGAACAGGTCATTTGGCCGAAAATGTCGTTTGGCTGAATAGGTCACTGAACCAAAAAATGCCGTTTGGCAGAAAGACCATTCGGCCGAAAATGTCTTTTGGGAGATAATGTATCTTGGCCGAAATGGACACAAATCGGCTGAACTAGTCATGTTGATGAATATTTTGTTTGGCAGATGTGGTCGTTTGTCATTTGGCCGAATGGGTCGACATTTTCGGCCGTATGACCATTTTGGTCTCATGACATTATCCCTTACTGCTAAACAACTATTTCGATCAAATGGCATTTTCTGACAATTGACCTTATTGGCCAAACGACCTTTTCGGGAAAATTACCATTTCTGCTAAACTGCTAAACATTTCGGGCCGTTTGGCCGGTTTTAGGTCATTTGGCATAAAGTCGTTTAACATAACGCCGTAAATTGAGTTTACATTTCATTTGAGGCAATATATCTCACGAACGGTTGGACCGATTTGTCAGAACCACTCAGCAATTGAATCGTTTTGGGCTCCTCTGTGTTTATGTATATGAAAAATAGAGCATTTTGCTGGGAAATGATGAATTTTGAAGAAAACCATCAAGCTCTGTCTAGAGGGCGACGACTAAACGACTGACATTTAGGACGAAGAGAAAACAATCCGAACAAGATCGGGTAGGTTCGACTAGTTATTTATAATTATTAATGCTTGAACCTTTTAAGAAAGATGCTTTGTATTTTTGTTTTGAATTAACGATTATATAAAATCACTGCTCGAAGGATATCAATCTTCCTTCATGTTGACTTCATGAATTTTTTATTATCTGCCTTTCTACTTAACATCTTTTTACCTCTGGGTCAGTATCAAGATCGTCGTTGACTAAGACAAACTACAACGCACGGAAACTCGAATAGCAAAATTGTAAGTGCTCAAGAGCAACAAATATTTCTGCAAGGAGAATATATTTTTTTGTTGTTTAATTCGTTTATTTAAAGGCTCACTCGCCGAATTTAGCTTTACAGAGCCACTATCTTGGATATTATTTTTACAATAATAACTTTTTAAACAATAATTTTTCTACGGTAACGTTTTTTCGACGAAGTGCCGATAATTTTTTCCGGGCCTGGATTCTGGGAACACTGGTCAGAACATACTCTTTTTATTTCACTCTCTTTTTGCCTTGATCGCCGTCGTTTATTTGTCACTTCATTGAAATCGGATGATGTGTTAGATGCATTGTCCTCAACGTCTGTCCAGTCGCTATCGTTGTGTTGTTTACGTTCTTCAGCAGTGGATCGTATGGGTACGGAAGACGTCATTTTTTCCTTGTCCATTGGCGGAAAGTCGGCTTGACTAAATAACTCGTCGGTTGGAAGCGGAGCTGTTGGTGTTACTGTTTCATCTTGGCATGATGGTATGGTTGTTTGGTGACATTTTTCCCCTGGATGGGCTGGTTTTGCGCATTGAGGGCAAAATTTGGGCTGTGTAGGGTATGTTACCATCGATGTTTCGTTGTGTATAGTGATGAAAGACGGTATATGACGCAACAAGTTCATCCTTAGAACTCGTACACCGTTCGCGATACCGGGAAAATAGTGCTTCCACGTTTCGTTTCTTATAGAAATCACCTCTCCAAATTTAAGCATATAATCTAGGAATCACTCATTGATGGAGGGAGGTCATGTACCCGAACGGTAACTGCCTCACAGTCCACATAAACAGGTATGCGGAATTCTTTTTCTGCACATACCATCATCCTCTTCCAGTTGTGTTCCAACTGGTAGCGAGATGCGACATCTTTGTTCTCCATTTCAATAAACACACAGTTGCGGGAGTTGTGCAACTGTATGCTTTTGACTTCCGAATATTGGATTTTTAGTTCATTATTCAAAAAATCTTGAACTTTCCTAGCATCAGGGCGAGTAGGAAGAACACTGAAATCCACTATTAGGGTATTCTTTCTTGCACCGCACATTTTCCACAGGTTACGAATAGATGCAAGAGAATTGAAGTGAACGACCGATGAACGCGAAAGAAGGCTGACAACTCGAAGGAGAATATAGGGTAAAATGCCCAATAGTAGACCCCCTAGTAGCGGAATTTTGCTCTTCCAGTCATAAGGAGTAGAATTTTTCAACATATTAATTCTGCTTGATATCGAACAACAAGCTCTGCGTCTCCTCTTCTCGATACATACATAAAACACCCAAATACACGACGTTATTCGTCAAAATTAACATTTTAAAGTCTAACTGAATTCGCCCTATAGTAGACCCCCTGGGGGTCCATAATAGGAAATTGCTTCCCTATAGTCGACACTTCATTTGATTTTCATGTTTCGTTTCGGGACGTTCTTCTTCCCCATTGTGGACCCCCCAAAATATTCCTATAGTAGACACTCTCGTGTTTATTTTCTATAGAATTGTAAAAAATCATCTAATTTTACTTTCCATAGCATTTCCAATGCATGTAATCAAATCATAGGACTGTAAGGTAGGTACGAAAATGTTGACATTGTGCTGTAATAATGCAAAAATGGCTGGAGGGTCCACTATTGGTTAGGGGTCCACTATTGGGCACTTTACCCTATATGGTTCTTATTCTCAATGTATGCATTTATTCAGTTCTAGGAAAAGGAAGATATAATTCCTTCTTTCAAAGGATGTATTTGCCCGGCAGCAGGCAAAAGAGGACATGATTCATTTGTTCAATCAAGGCAATTGCTCGGTTTAAGGCATAGACAATGATATATTCCTTTCTTTCCAAGGATATATTTGATCGTCAGAAGGCAAAATACGATATGGTTCCCTTATGCAATTCAGACATTTGCTCAGTTGAAGGCAATGAAAGATATAATCCATTCTTTCTTAGAATGCATTTGCCCGTCAGAAGGCAAAAGAAGGTTTAAGGCAAAGGAATATATGATCCCTTCTTTCGAAGGTTGCATTTGCCCGACAAAAGGCAAGAGAGGATATGGGTCCTTCTTCCAATTCAGGCATTTGCTAAACCAAGGAAAGATATGATATGATTCTTTCTTGCAAAGAATGCATTTGCTCGGCAGACGGCAAGAGACGATATGGTTCCTTATCTCAATTTGAACATTTGTTCGGTTTAAGAAAAGGGGAGTAAAATGAATTTGCCCAGCAGACGCCAGAATATTTGCTCGGTTCAATGCAAGGGGAGATGTGATCGTTTATTTGAAAGCATGCATTTGCTACGTTTAAGACAAGCGAAAATATAATCCATTTTTCACAATGAATCCTTCTAAAAAATCATGCTGTTTATTTCTTATTTATCTTGCTAATTGGTAGTCAGTATTTGAAATATTTCCGTTTTTACAGAAAGATTCTTTATTATTAATTTGCCACGCCGTACAATCTTGTTTCCAATTATCATGTATTGCCCATATGGTGGAAACAGCGTAACTGAATGGCTCGACAAATCTTACTTATTAATCACACACACTTAATTTTTTTTACCGGGGTCTCAGCAAAATGTTGAACTTTTACCGAGATTCGCAGAGCCGTGCCCCAGCACACATGTTTTTTGCCGAAATTTCTGTCAAAAGTGCTGGAAATCAGCAAATAATTTGCCGAAAATCAGCTAACAAACGTCATTTTTGCCGGAATATCAGTTTTTCATTTTGCTGGCGCACGGCTGTGCGGATTTTTGCCGAGCTGCAGAAATAAAAACTAAGTGTGCATAGTTCAAATAACAATTCAATACCTAATTTTCAAAACGACTTATCTGTGTCTGCACTCCCACGCAAACCAACACCATCAACACGTAGGTGAAGTCTATCTGTTGGTGGTGTTGGTTTGCCTGGGAGTGCTATCAGATTCGTCAAATCGACGTTTGAATCTTTGTTTAAAAAAGCCGACAAGTCGTTTTGAAAATTTGGTATTGAATTGTGCCCTGCCAAACGACTATTTTGCCAAACCATCGTTATGTCAAACGATAATAATTAGGTACAATCGTTTGGTCGATATGGATATACGGCTGAACTGGTTGCCCGAACTGGTCCTTTGGACGAAAAAGTCGTTGGGCTTAGTAGGTGTTATTTGGGCAAATTTGTAATTTGTTAGGAAATGCCGAGTAGGTCATTTGCCAGAATGGTCTTTACGGTCGAAAATGTCAAAATGACAACGGGTCGATATTTTTGTCCAAACGATTTTTCCGCCGGATGGCCTACAAACAATCATTTTATCCAAATGACCTTTTGGGGCAAACGGCTTTATATCCACTACGGTCAAACCGTTTTCGACCTGAGTGGAAGTTTGAGTGATAATGTATTCCTGATTGTGGTTTTCGTGTGTCCTCAGCGCTATTTACCGCTATTCAAAAAGCTGCCATACAGTCGAGATGCCTTCATCCATCAAGATTTGTATGGAGAAAATCCTGCCCGCAAAATATGACACTTCGCAACGTAGTTGGGATGCCCTTCATTACAGCGAATACCTTCAAGAACAAAAGATCAAACATGCAACTCAATCAACTTCATTGTATACTATACACAGTTTTGGTAAGATCTTTCTGATTTGTTTCTGTGCTCGTATTTACTAAGATAACGATTTGTTTAATGAGCATAATAAACATTCGAACCTCTTTCACTGTTCTATTGTATTGTTATTTAAGAGAGTTTAATGAAGCATTGCACAGTGTATACCCAGGTCCGGATTTAGCCGAACGGGGGCCCCGGCGCCAACAGGTTGTGAGGGCCCCAAAATATACAAAAAAGTAGGTTTTGGTACATAAGAATTGTGGGGGCCCGGGGCCACGGCCCCACGCCCCCTCCCTAAATCTGGCCCTGGTGTGACTCACACCAGATATATTTTAGGCAGCACTAAGGCTCAAATAGGAGATATATCACTCAGGCTTCTACGCTGTTGAATCTCAAAGATTTTTTTTGCACATATGTATTTATATGGGTTGTCCAAAAAAGGTGCACTTACCACAACATTTTTTACCGGAAAATTCGTTTATTTAGGGCATTATACATTTGATTACTATCTGATTCATTCTTTGTAGAAGTGTTCTTGTTCTTACACTTATGTGTTATATCATATCTGAAGCTTTATCTACGTTCTGGGAGCAAGGCTCCTGCTGATTTTGGCTTTGGATTAAACAAATCAATTATATAGTCTTTAAGGTACAAGAAAATTTTAATGTTTGCCAATTTTCCTTCCTTCTTAAGTGCACGATCCGAGAATCAAATAATGAGATACTTTTCCTTGGCAACCAATTTGTTATTAAAATCATTGGCGTAACTAACGAAAAATTCTTGGGGGGCTATTATTTTTATGTTTACAGTTCAAAACACCCTCAACACGACCCAACTCATGTATACTGTTTGCCAACTTGCCTACAGCTATTTCAACACATCCATTGACGAATTGAACATTACAAATAATGTTCATCGAGGTTCAGCCCTAACATAACAAATCTAGAGATGTCATTTCGACATAACCGTAGGCCATTTGGGAAAAATGGTAATTTGGTAGGATAGGTCGAGTAGGTCATTTCCTGGAATGGTCTTTACGGTCGAAAATGTCAATAGTCCGAACGGATCGACATTTTTGTCCCTATCCCTGTTTGGCCAAATGATATTTTCATCCAAACGACTTTTCCGCCAGAGGACTAGTTAGGCCGAATGATCTAATAGACCGAACGACCATTTCGTCCAAACGGCCTGTTAGGGCAAACGGCTTTTTCGGCCGTATGTCGCTTACGGCCAAACCGTTTTTGACCTAAACGTCCAATTTGGCCAAATAACTTTTGACTCCACGTGCTGTTTGCCCAAATAAAATTCCGGAGAAGAGGGCTTTTCACTTTATATACAACTTCCCGTTCAATATTCGAAGAATTTCTTGTGGGAATAGAAAAAAAAACAGAATTTCGAGTGAAAATTCTGAAAAATTACGGAGATTTTCCCATAGAAATTATTTCAAAAAATCGCGTAAGAATTCCGAAGAATACTTTTTGGAAATTCCGAAGGCCTTCCCGTTGAAATTTGGAACAATTTCCACTGGAAATTCTGAAAAAAAAAATTTCGACGTTTTGTCTTTTCGATGATTTATCCTTACGATCTTTTGTCTTTCAACCTTGTCTTTCGACATTTTGTCATAAATTCATGACCTGCTTGGGCAAACGACTTTTTCGGCCAAAGGACCAGTTCGGTCAAACCACCTTTTCGGTGGAAAGACCAGTTTAGTCGTTTATCCATGTCGGCCAAACGGCCCTTTCCGATGTTCTGTCCAAAAGTCTTTCAGAGGAAAGCCATTTGACCGAATAGTCACGTTAAGCAAAAAGTCATCTAGCTGAAATGGTCGTTTAGCCAAACAATTTTCTTTGGAAATTCCAAAGAGCTTCCCTTGAAAATAATTTAAAAAAAAGCTCCCGTGCAAACATCAAACTATTTCCCATGGACAATTCGAAAATATAATTACAAAGGGATATTTTGGGAGAACTTTATTTTCCGGCAAAATTAAAAGTATTTTCCTGTTAATGTCTTGAAAATATCCTGAAAAAATACGACATCTAAAGTGACTTTCGGCGTGACGACGCCGCCGCTGTCGATCAAAATTATGACAAACGTCTCTGTTGACGATTTTTGAACCGGTGCACACCGCTTCACGAAAGACGGAAGACGAAAAACGGAAAAGGGAGAGATTAGAGAGGTAAGAAGATGCAAGGAAGAAAGCAGAAGATAGAAAAAAGAAAGGAGAATGAAGTGAAAGGAAAAACTGACTTTTCATTTTTCATTCGACCTAATGACCATTCAGCCTAATGGATTGATGCCGAATTAAATACCGATTGTTATTAATTCTTTCTGAATTAGGCAAAACGTACTCCACGCAACTTTTTTTTTTCTAAACTGGTATCACACTTAATTTTATTTAACGGGCCCAGTAATTGATTTACCGATTTCTCTACAGCTGAGCTCTCGGTAGTCACCTCGGTAATCAAATTCTGTTACCGAGTCCTCGGATCCACATTAATGATGATGAACTGTCAAAATATACCGAGCAGATTTGTAATACTTACTGAGCTCTCGGTAAAAAATACTGGTGGATCTGTAAAAATGTAACCGAGAGCTGTAATTCAAAGAACCGAGTAAAATGTAATTTAATTTTCATCTTTCTCATTGCTAACAAAAAATAGATGGAATATCAGCTCTTTAATATGTAGTCGTTCAATTTATTTAAAAACATGTTTTGTTTTTTGCGGGTTGTGAAATATTTGATGTCATATTTTTCTTTTCCTGTCTTCCTCAAGTAGCGCTACTTCACTCACATCTCGGGAAGCTACCTTAAAGATGGTGGCATACGACCGCTTTTTCTTCCAGAAAGTTTGTATCTAGAATTGTAGAATGCAATTTGTTCAGCAAAAATGTAGGGACAACAGTAATTTTACAGAAATCATATACCTGAAGATTTATTATAGACTCTAGGATCTAGAAATGAAACAAAGTTTACTGGAAACGAAGCATCAGCAGCAGGGACGTGAAATACTGGTTGTGAATATTAGTCTGAAATTTCATGAAATAAATTCATCAACAAAACTCTGGAAACTAGAAACATATCTTGGAAAATGCTGGTAAGAATATCGGAACATACCTGAACATTAAGTTGAGATCATGTTTTTTATCTGGTACCACTAATCAAGTGCGAAAAAAATCGTGTATAATGAAATTGATCCAATTCCGAGTAGTAAAAATGGCGTCACATCAGGAGGCATGTGGTTGGAAACTGAGCTCGGTATTTGCTTTAACGGGTGTTCAGTAAAGCACTTTTGATTTTACTGAGTGATCGGCATTTTTTTGACAACTTCAGAACATTTTCTTATAACAGAGTAGATCGGTAATGCTTATTACCGGAACTCAGTATTCTTTTTTGAACTACTGAGACAGCTGTAAAAATGAATGCAGAAATCAGTAAAAGCTTATCAATTAACTGAGCTCTCGGTTAAATTTTTATTTTACCGAATAAAATCAGTAAATAATTTTACCGAGCTGAAATTCTCGATTTGAGTGTGTACACACTTAATTCTATTTGCCGGGCTCGGTAAATGAATTACCGATTTCTCAACAGCTGAGCTCTCGGTAGTCACCTCGGTAATCGAATTCAATTACCGAGTTCTCGGTTCAGCATTTATGATAGCGAACTGTCAGAAAATACCGAGCAGATTTGTAATAGTTACTGAGTCATCGGTAAAATAATACTGGTAGATCTGTAAAAATATTACCGATTTCAGTAATTCATAGTTCCGAAAGGAATGTGAATAAATTTTCACTTTTTTATTGATATTTAAAAACACAAGAGATCTCAGATCTATAGACATATTTATTGCGGTTTTTTAATCAGAAAACATACAAAAAGTTTCTGCGGCTAGCTTCTTCCAGTATTACAGCACTAGCGGTATTTCTTTCACGCCCGGGAAATCATCACAATGTTAGCGGCAGGGAACCTCATTGCCACTCAATTATCTAAAAATGTGGAAACAAGTTGTAGAAAGTAAATTATTAGAAAAAACGTATTGGAAAACAGTATATTCATAGTTTACATACCTGATGTCTTGTTATAGATCCAGAGTCCAGACCCAGAACGAAGCATTTTGGTGATCCGGCATGCCGTAAGTCGTACGCTGGTGATTTTTGTTTTCATTGACCTGGAAATGTATAAATTAAAAATTAAACAAATCTTCAGGAACCTAGCACAAATAAGCTGATACATGATAGTAAGTACAAAGGTTTAAACTTACCTGAATATTTAGGTAAACAAGAATTTCTACGGGTAGCATCAATCACTCGCCAAAAAAGTTCGTGCGATGCAATCAGACTTCCAGAAGTTCCGATTCGCAAATAAATATGGCGTCAAACGGTCAAACCATGCGGCACCTGACCGAAAACTGAGAACTTTGTACTTATTTTACCGGGTGCTCAGTAAAGTGAATTTGTTTTTACTGAGTGATCGGTTTGTTTTTTGACAAGTGCAGGATATTTTCTTAGAACAGAGTTGATCGGTAATACATAATACCGAAACCCAGTATTTTATTTTTTACAACTGAGACATCGGTAAAACTGATTGCAGAAATACGTTATTTCTTATAAATTAACTGTGCTCTCGGTTCAAATTGTCTTTTACCGTATAAAATCAGTAAAAAATATTACCGAGCTGGAATTATCAATTTATGTGTGTATATTTCGCGAGATGTCGCTCCGCGGAATGGTTTTTGGCTGGTTTCAACCGTAAGTGAAGATTTTGTTCTCTTTGCTTCATAAACAAATATTTTATAAAAGGCCCAGAGATACATAGTGTTATATACCAATCGACTTAGCTCAACAAGCTGCGATGATGTCTGTATGTGTGTGTGTGCACGCAAATAACTCATTGATTTTTGAGGTACTTATCCTTAGCTGATTTATTCGCAGTAAGTTGAACTCGACAGATAATCACATTGTTTATCATTGGATTTATTATAGGCCCCCTTGGAAAAAAATCGGTTTTGTTTGTTAGAGCGGATGTGTAATGTAATGAATGCAAACAAATAAAAATTGATGGCAAAATAGGTAAAATAAAAAATCAAAAGGTTAAAACTCTTTGATTTTTGACAATTGATAGAATTATTTGTCATTTTTCGTGAAATTATAGAAGTGCAAGTGTTTTTGGATGGCTGTAATGCTTTAAACAAGTTCTTAATTTTCTTAGAATTTCAATAGCTATGCGATTTATTTAATATTTCTTTTAAGTGCAATATTGATGGTCGATCAAATGCAACGAGTAAATCGGTAAATCCTGAATTCCCAAAAGTAGCTGTAAAAAATTTTCACTCAAAAATACAGACATCATTTAAGCGCATCGAGCTGAATCGATGGTCGTATGATGCTGAACTTCTTCTTCTTAGCACAGAATTAAATTAAATGTATCTAGGAAAATGTAGAAGTTCAATACTCTTCAAAAAGGGTGTTCAACATTAAATTGCATCTATGGAAAAACTATGTAGAAAAGTATCCATTACGTATTTTCTTTTGAAATTATGGATAGATGTAGTTCAGAGTGTATTCTATTTTTATCGCTGTCAGCTTTTAAAAATAGAAATAATGGCGTTACCCGAAAAGCAACATCGCAAATTAATTTTTGCGCAAGCAGCTGGAAAATCCATAACTCTCTCATCGGGCATCAGAAAGCAACTCGGAATGGTGCAGTCATTAGTAAGTCTTGGGATTAAACATTATTACAACTCTGAGCATCGAGCAGAAGCAGAACTGCGGTCAGAATAAATGTTCTATTAGTGATTAGGATCACAAGCATGTCGTGAAAGCGTTTAAGCGGAATCCTAATGCTTCGGTCAGGGATATGACCTAAAAGTTGTCCAATCTGTCCAAGTCTTTCGTTCAGAGAGTAAAGAACCGGGAGGGACTTCATACGTACAAAGTGCAGAAGGCTCCAAATCGTGATGAACGGCAAAGTAGGGTGGGAATGTCACGGATACGGAAACTGTAAAACCAAAGGCTGACGAAGCCTCATTGGCTCATCATGGATTATAAGACTTACGACAAAAAGGCCTTCCGGTAGCTTTTAGGCAGGGTGGGTGCGGGTGCTGCAATTTTCAAAGTTTGCCAAGAAATACATGATTTGGCAAGTGATCTGTTCATATGGCAAACAAAGTACGCCGTTTGTGACTACCAGGACTGTAAATGGGAAGATCTATCTCGAGAAGTGTCTACAGAAGCGTCTTCTCTTCTGATCTACCTTCGTGCCACAGAAATCTTACCAAGACGTGGTAAATCATGGCCATGTGAAATCAGAAATGGTACTCAGAACTCATTAGTCAGTACTCGGTAATTGATATTTTATCATAAAATTAAATCGTTACAGTTCCTCACTGTAGTGTAGATTTGTAAGCTTGTTAAGAAAAGATCACACTGTATGTAGAATTCAAATGGCATATGAAATTACTGAAACAGGGTGAATCGAATCCGCGAAGTGTGCGATCCATCGCATCGCCGATTGAGGCACCCCTCGTTAGCTTCACGTGATGATGCAATAATTACCTGCCGCTGCTGCCTGGTTCCAATGAACCAAAACAACCTATCTATTCGTTTGTGTATCGCATTCGCATATATCTCTACATATGAGCGAGATATGCAACAGCTCCGGCGATCGAATGTTAAGCGCAAAACGAATTAGCGATTTCTATATTCATTCGCTTCACCCCCGAGCCTGTAAGTGCGTGAAAAAATGACCAATCGGATAGCCAATCAAGTGGAAGGAGAGAAAATCGTTTATACAGTTTATATGGGGTTACTGTTTTTGTTTTCGACTTTTGGTTGTAATTGCGGTCATTGTTTCTAATGAGGGATGGAAGCTCAACAAAACTTCTGATTGAAAAAAAAATAGATTCGATGGCCTACATAATTAGCTCAGGTTCTATTTTCTGCTTTAGAACTAGAAATAGGAATTTATAATTACTAAACTTTGTTGTTCTGTAGGCCAAAGCATATGGGTCAGAATTATTTTTTGTCCAAAATAATCACTGCCAATCTATTTGTACTAACATAATGACAATAATAGTTATGACCTTAACGTTTAGCTTGAAAATTCAATTCAAGAATCCTACGTAATTGATTTTTTTTTCTTTAGATGTTTACTTGTTCTGTTACAATATTGGGATCAATTGACGATTTAATTACTTAAAAGAGAAGAAACGGAAACTTGTTCGTTAGTGAATAAGATCAGCTTTTAAAACCACTTAAATAGCAAGTAATAACAGCAATAAATGTTATAATAGAAGCGCGGCCCGGGTGTCACCTGTCATTATCATTGAACGAACACTGAGTCCTGTCCAAAGCATTACCTTCAAGCGTTCATCAGGTTGCTACGGTGAAGCAGTGCACAGCCCCGTATTAAAATCCCATTACACAAAGACACGCGATAAATTGGCTAACCTTTCCCTACTGACATTTGCTCCTTGGAAGAGTGCCAATTGCTTTTCATTCATATACCTGTCCGCATACATTATTACAAATCTAAATAAAACAATCCCCGGCAACAACGTCTCCGGTCACCCCGCAATCACGGCCGCACTCAAGGGAGCTCAAGGGTCTTCGGAAACTCCCCTCCTATTGCGCCGTAACAAATCAAAAAGGTCCCCGATTATTTGCTGAACTCTTGTGAACAATTACCTACGATGCGCCGATACGAGGTTCGGCACCTGCATGCAGCTGGCTAATGCATCGCTCGCCGCTGCTTCTCGGTAGGTAATTGCAATTCGCATGCAAGTAGCAAACAGTCAGTCAATTGCTTGCTAGCTGGCAGCCATCAGTAGAAATACCTCGCTAAGACAACCGGCGATGACTGCATCGAAATCAGGTGAAGGTATTTCCCTGGCTCTCGGCTTGGATGGGAGTCATTGTCAGGGTGCCTACATAGTATCATCGGCAATCATCACCATTCGTCATCATTATAGATTTGCTACGGAGTACGATTTCCAAACGACAGCTGAATCGAAGCAGCATTATAAAGTGCGATACTAGCGTTGACAAGTTGTGTAAGCCAATGATGCGACAAAAATTGAATACCACAGTAAATGAAAAGATATGAATTGAATTAATGAATAATGTCAAGATTGTTTTTAACGTTTTTAACTTAATTTTTGTCGATTATCACCTTCAGATTCAATGAAACACCTTTAAAAAAATTCTCGAGTATCAATTAAGATCGCCAAAAAAATAAACACATATCATGCTAATAAATCTCGACTTTGATCATTCAAAAATTTGAAAATTTCAATTCTTTATTGTGAACTATAACATCTGAGTATTTAACAGCATTAGGCAATCGCTGGGATTGAAACGGCACGGTGGGACCGCTTCCACTTAAATATATCCTACATCTACAACGCTTCTATACATTGGCAAATATAACTTTTTCCACTTCATTATGAGCCGTATACATTCAAGTCGACTCCCAGCTGGGTGTTGTTATTGCATTCATATATCGACTGCGCGTGGTGCATCGGGCGAGGGCGGTTCCAAACCGCTCATTAGCGCGCTATCACCGATTATGCGCTACATGATGCGGCGGTCCCATCGCCAACGATTGGTGAGATATTGTGTGTGGCCGGCAGCCAGCAGGTCCGTTTCTGATGCAACGATGAAGGGGTGGTGTATTTTTCCTCGGGCTCCCTTTATTTTTATTGCTGATTAGTCTCTAAGTGATGATGATGATCAAAGTGGCTAAGCACGAAAACGTTTTTATTGTTGGAGGGTAGCATTCTAGTGGTATATCCGTAATGGTTGATAAGATCGTTTTCAGCCGGATTGATTTATAGTATTCGGGCTGCCTGGAAAATATAAAGCCATTATGACATATTTTGATTTTTTTAAGTTGTTCAATTAAAATACACATAATTAATTATTTTTAGAGAGACGTCTTTTTAATCTCTTCTTTGAACATGTCATCCAACTTATAGGATTAATCTAATCGCTCAACGTTCAATATTCAATTCGTTTGGCAAACTCTTATTTTGTTTGTTTCTTGCCTTCCCTAAGGCAGAGTAAACGCGACCGCGCGATGCGACGCGACAGTGAAATTTGACAATTCACTGATAATAATTGTTCTTCCTTTGCGTGAGTCGCATCGCGCGGCATCGCACATACCGATGACATACTCACAAATCTCTTGCTGATATTCTGCTTTACGAGTGCTTGGACGCGCTCTGCATCGCTCGACGCGTCAGTATGACATCGCCCTAAGCCTTTGTTGTTTGCCATATAGAGTTTTTTTTTTTTTTTTTTTTTTACAGGGGAGAATGCATTTACACACTAACCCAGTACACGTGCATTGTAGTTGCCAAACTACCACACGGAAGTGTACTGGAGTGTCGGACTCGACCATACCGGTAATACCGACTAAACTCCCTTGGGCTCCACCATCGTTTCCCCTAGGAACTACCTCGCAGTACTACTTCTGGGGGGACGGCAGTACTAAGCGTACTCACTCATTATCGCTCACACAGGCACTCGTCCCACGCGAGACTGACTTGGGTGCTCGCACCCCATTCACTCCATTTGAGTCTTACTTGGATGCTCTCCCGGACGCTCCGCTGCCATGCCTCGAGGTGTCAATAGCGGTAACTGCCTGGGCCTACAGATATTGCGCTACGACACTCTGCCTCAGCACGAGCAGATCAATCACACCACTGCCGAAGCAGACCATACGCTACCCTGCCGAAGCAGGGACACTCCCCATGCACCACATGTGCACAACTGTAGGTGTGTGGGTACAACCCACTGCTACCCTGCCGCCGAAGCAGCTTCTCCAAAGACCATTCGCTCCATGTGACCCTTTTTCGGGTGCTCACGATGGGATACCTCGACTCCTGCCTCAGCATGTGCAGTCCATACTCAGACTTCTGCTGCGCTTTGAGGTGACAATAGCGGCGGAGACACGCTATGACACTCCTGCCTCAGCACAACCAGATCACTCACTCCCTGCCGAAGCAGCTCACGCGCTACCCTACCGAAGTAGGTACACTCCACAACTTATTCTAACACTCCACTGCCATGCCTCGAGGTGTCGATAGCGGTATGTGGGGACTAATCAACGATACTACGCTACGACACTCTTACCTTAGCATGTGCAGTCCATACTCAGACTTCTGCTGCGCTTCGAGGTGGCCATAGCGGCGGCGACTCGCTATGACACTCCTGCCTCAGCACAACAGATCACTCACTCCCTGCCGAAGCAGCTCACGCACTACCCTACCGAAGTAGGGACACTCCACATGCCAGTTGGCACTCCCTCCCTGGGCTTGTGCTTTTGAAGCGGCACACAGTCGCTTTGATAGAGTCCGCTTACGGGCACTTGTGGTTTTTTGGGAGGGATTTTAGCAGAGCCCACTGCTAAATCCCACCACGCCCTAGGCAGTTCTCCCTGACTCGCAGACAGCTGGGGAGGGGTCGTCAAGCCCAAGCCATATAGAGTTGAAAATATTCATCTGTTACCTACCTACCGATGGCTTATTTAATCCACAACTCGCACAAAAGGAAGGGCTATTTTATGGGCTTGGCCCTTTTTGGTATTCATATTTGAATATAATTAAAAACTCACAATGTTAACAACATCTCGTTTAGCCACTGTTTTGCGACGATCTTTCACAGTGTTTAATTTAATGGTTTCCTAATGAATGAGATCCATGAATTTCGGTCAACCTGTCTTCAATTTGTATCAGCATTCATAATCAAAGAATCAAAAACAAAATTTCAAACTTATTGAATAAAAAAGGCACGATTAATACAATGTAACGAACATATCATAACTATATTGGCAAATCAACCTTCAGTGTTAATAATCCTCTAATTATCCAATTAGGAAACTCTTCTTCTTCATTATTCTACTGAACGCCATAGTTCCTTTGTATCTATTACAGACGCCCGCAGCCGCACAAAATCATAATCACGGTGACCGATTATTATCGATTAGTCCATGCAGTGCATCTTAAAGTGCACCCGCCTGTCTGGCTGACAGAGTTCCGATGGATGCCCTCGAAGTGGAACGTTGGCTGCATATTATAAATGCATCATCATGCGCGAAAATCGCACATTCTCTGACGCGCTACTGCGCTCACCGCTCAGCTCTCGAGCACAATCGATTTCCATCACAACATTAAGCGCCGATATTCACTTCGAAAAGATTGGTCGGTCAGAGTTGCGTAAAAATAATTAAGAGTTAGGCGATTGCATATGAACTAGGGCATTCCCCAAACTTTAGTTTCGGAAAAAAAATCATCGAAAGTTCAATATCTCTACTGTTTGAATTTTTTTCCTCCTACTAACAATGTTATGAATACGTTTTATTCCATTAAAAACGGTTATGTTTCACATTACTGAGCTAGGTACGATGCATTACTTTTCCAGTACTGAGTTTCTGGAACACCTTAACAGACACGTGCTGTCCCAGACGTCTAGCTTTTGCTACAACTTCGTGCAGTTCCGCCAATTTTCCACCTGCTTAGAGGCCTGTGCAGTTTTGTGCAATAACCGTTCTCAAAATGCTATGTCATGACATATTGGGGGCTCCTCGGTTCCCACATGAACTATCAAGAAGGAAG
This sequence comes from Armigeres subalbatus, assembly GCF_024139115.2. Lineage (NCBI taxonomy): Eukaryota > Metazoa > Arthropoda > Insecta > Diptera > Culicidae > Armigeres > Armigeres subalbatus. The sequence continues at coordinate 197,152 of NW_026942190.1, forward strand.
TGGGAGATGAAATCCCCGGGTTTCTTCTTCGGACGTGCGCTCGCCGTCAATCAAGATTGCAGAAATTTTCGATCGTCGATGATGTGAGTGATTGGATTTTTGTGATTTTTGTACGGTTCGAAGGCCACAATTTGCATCAACGTTCGATTCCAATTCATTGTCGAGGTTGATGCTGGAAGTGCGACTGGTGCAACGTTGAAATGCTAATTAATGAGCCCCGACATTCATCAATCCTGCAAATCGATCCTAAAATTACCATTTCATGCTACAGCTTGGTAAAACCCGACTTTTGTTAGCTGTTAGCAAATAAAACGAAATATCATATTCCAGAAATGTGTATGAATTGTACATCATGAATTGTAATTCTTGTATATTTAATGCCTTAGCCATCACTATCAGCACTATTGCTGTCAAGTACATTCACGAGACCTCACGATTCGAAAAGCATTTGATATCAGGTCTTCATTAATGTACTTTCCCTCAAAGTGCACTTCTCGCAACTTCACTAGCTCGTAATTTTAACAACATCTTCTCCTAATGACGAATAGTTTGCCTTTGCATCTGTTTCGGTTTGAAAGCTGTACGTACCCTATTACGAAGTGCTTTTGGTCATATTTGCTATCTCTCGAGCTTAACGAGTTGCACCATTATATTTTTTTGGTAATAATCCGAAATCCAAATCTGCTAGCCCAATCAGCGCATAAATAGTATGAAACTAATTATTTTTTCTCCTTTTTTTCTTTCCAGGTGAGTGAACATATTTTACGTAATTGTGAACATATTTTACGTAATTTGCCGAACTATTCAGGAGGACGGACCGCCAAACACGAGATGTAAGATTATGAGAGGGTTAAAATGAAATGGAAGACCTTTATTCTTATACTAATGGTTTGGGGAGAATGATCTTGAATCTAAAACATGCTTCTTCAGATTCATTTCACTAAGAGTTCAGTTACCTGTGACGTGCCTCTCCATTCTATTGAAACGCAATGATGATAAAAGTGAATTTTGGAAGCAGTAGTAATCAAAATTTCATTACAGTTAATTGCCTATATTCCGGGCATTAGCCACCCGGAGTGGAAATTAATTACTATGTCTAAATCACGATTTGTGCAATTGCACAACATGTGTAAGATTTAGTTCGAAAAATGTATTGGATGATAACCACTTCTTTCAGTGGGGTTTGATCCCACGAAACCAGTACGCTAGACAGGTGCTTTCCCTACTAATCTCCTTCGGTCCTTTATAGCTTAGCAGGGAAAGCACTTGTCTAGCGTACTGGTTTCGTGAGATCAAACCCCACCGAAAAATGTTGGTTTTTGCTGTAGGTGAAGTTAATCGCAATATTCAGTCAATTGAAATTTGTGTCAGTTTATATGGCTATATCTCAGTAGTTTTCCAACCGATTTCCCAGGTTCCTCACCAATTTCTTTCAAGCATATAAGATGTAAGATCTTCAAATTGTCTTGGAGTTTGGGTCAAAATGTCTACTCAGTCAACCGCATCTTTCATGATGTCCCCAGCTGCGGTGTGAACCCATTTTTTTCTTCCGAGTACTCGTCCTTCATTTCAGCTCCATATCCAGGCATATGAGATGTTGTGAGGTCTCCAAATTGTTCTGGAGCTCGAATCAAATGGTCAAATCAACTCCTACCTCCAAAATGTCCTCGACCGATTGACCGAAACTTTCAGCCCGTGGCTGACCCGGCTCAGATTTTAAGAATTTAAAAATACAAAAAAAAAGATTAATTTCCAAAGAATATTATAAAATTTAAAATTCAAAGATAAGGTAAATTAATTATTAATATTTCAAATTTTAAAATCTTATATTTTACAATGGGTAATTGGATAACTAACTGATAAAATAATTTGAATAATTAGGCAAATAGAAAATTGCAAAAAATTAAAAACTGGTAAACTGGAGAATTAGAAAGGAAGGAAGTTTTAATAGCTATCGAACCATATCAATTTTGCTTTTGTCGATAAACGATTTGTCGCCAAAATGTTCTTGGATAATAGAATCCAAGCAAATAATGGAGTGAAATATTTTTTCTGACGGTTAGGAATGCGATTTTCCTCTGCCTTTTTCCATCGAAGATGAGAACCTGTCGAAGCATTTATAGTAAGGTGTTTGTGTAACACATCGTACCAGCACTAATTTTACTAATCGGATTCCACGCAGAAAGGACATCAACCAACCATTATGATCGTTGACTATTTTCCACTGATTAAAAATTCGACCCTCGATTAATATATAGTCATGTGTTTTGGAGCTATTTTATTTAAAAAAATTGTATCTTGGACATCGTACGGAAGAAAAACTGAATGAAACGAATTGTAGGGAACTGAATGGGATTTATGGACAAAATATTACACTGGTCAAAAAAGGAAAAAAATCGATAATTGTCCTTCAGTTACGTCTCAAATCCAGGCATATGTAATGTTGTAACATCTCCAAATTGTCCTGTAGTTTGGGTCAAATGGTACTCAATCAACCACGACTTCCATGATTTAAAAAAAATATCAATTTAAAAATTTAAAGATTATTAAATAATTATTAAAATTCTAAAAAATCATATTTTTGAAAATTTCAAATTTTGAAATTTCAAATTAAAGAATGGTAAATTATCCTAACTATAATCATGATTTCATGAACTGACAAATTTTATGATTTCATTATTGTTTATGATGTTTATTCTAAACCGATGAATGGATTTGTTTTCCTGTAGGAATTTCTTCTGCATTCGGTAGATAGCGATGGTAGTCATTATAAGAGTCGGTTTGTAATATCTGGTTCTCCCTCTCAGATAAAAACCATATCAATCTATCATGTAGAATCGACTTTTCGAATTTCAAAAACGGGTAGTGCTCAAAAGTTTCATCTCCTCGAAACAAGTCCTTATGCTAACTTTCAGCTCAATCGGATTTCGTTAAGTGTTTGACCGAAGCTGTTAATTTTTTTTTTAAACCCGAAAATTTCCCATTATTTTTTATGCTAAATGTCTTAGCAATGCACAGGGAATCAATTTTTCTTGGATGCGCATGCGAAACAAGCGACAAAAGAGAACCAACGACAAAGCTTTGTTTTTGTCGGAGATAATAATGACAAAGATCCGATTTTTTTTTGTCAGCAAGAAACAAGAAGACTATTTTGTTCCTAACTTTTCACCCCTTTATTTTGCATTAGGGGAAATGTACCGGTTTTGGCCACCTTAGTGCCTAATTTGGCCAACCCAAAATAATGCATATTTTCCAAAAAATATCGTTCAGTTTAAACGGCTAAAGGATATATCTCGTGTTAGAGCTAATAAAACTCTCGCAAATGGCTTTACTTTTGGAGTTATTCGAGAAACTGGCCAAATTAGGAACATTGGCCAAAACTCGGTTTTAAGCTATCATAGTTACTGCTTTCATGGAAATATTCGAGAATCTAACCATGATTACAAAATTAGCATCGTATTCTCGGAAATATCAGAACATGCAAGCCAAATGATTCTTGTCATATTGTGTTTGGGTTCTGACAAAAGCTTGTTGCGAGGTGCGTTTGTCAGTAACAAACTCTGGTGAGTGTACCCTTTGTATATTGTTAGGCGTTGCTCGAATATTGATTCCCTGGAAATGCATGAAACGTCGAGATCTGGTGTAATCCCGGTAAATTTTATTTTCAAAAAAGTTGACTTCGGAATCGAATTTTTTTATGCCAAATGTCTTAGAAATGCATGAAATGTCAAGATGTGGTGTTATCTCTTAAACAAATTTTCCCAATAATTTTCGAAGTCCCAAAAAGTGAATTGCTCACGATTTTTTTCTCGAGATAACGTCGGATCTCGACGTTTATGCATTTCTAAGACATTCGGCATAAAAAAAAAATACGATTTCTAGTCTCTTTTTTTCCAATTTTTTTTTCGCTGTCAGATTTCGACGTTTCATGCATTTCGAAGACATTTGGCATCAAACATAAAAATTCGATTCCAAAATTTTCCTGTAACACCAACAACCCCCCCCCCCCCCCTTGATAAATTTCCGTGTTTTAAAAAAGTCAAACTTTGACCGCTTTGGTCAAACTCTTAACGAAGACTTTTTTTTTAGGAGATGAAACGTTGTTGAAATTCGATAGTCAAATTTTTCCCATACATTACAGAGCCCATTCATCTGATTTACGGGTCAATTATGTCCCAATCAGTTGTCAAGATTTTCCAAATTGTCCTTGAGCTCAGACCAATTGATCTACCAGCTCAATTACACCTGATATAAAATCGATAGCAACTCATCATGTCCGTATATTTCCATTTCCATTACACTGCATCTGTAGCAGCTCGCATGATCCATCAATTCCTAAATTGAAAGATCAACAAAAAACCGGCAATATCAATATTTTCCTTTGATTCATTCAGCGTTACTGGCGTTATCCTAAATAGTGATTAACCATTAAACTGCCTTTTATTTATATGATTCGTAAATACTGCTATTGTACGACATTTCCACGGAAACCAATTCCCCGAATGCAATTTCGGAACAATAACGGAACATTGAACTACAATTCAGATTGAAAGCGTTTTGGTAAATATTGTTCTATCTATAAAATCAATCTCCTGTCCTGTAAATTCTTAAGAAGTATAAGGCAATGATGAAACCGTTTTTGATATTGAACCTAATATTATAATGAAATCGAATAATTTTTTTTATTCCTTTTTCTTTATTTGGTAGGCGCTCTGTGTTTTTCAACCGCTACTCTGCCGAGATCTACAGTGGTGTTCTGCTGTACAGAATCCACACAGAATCTATTTTTAGATTTTCCATTACCATTATTGTTGTCATTGCCATTCCATCTCATCGTTAGTCCATTGTGTCCGTTTGTCCATGTCGTGTATCCGATGATCGTTGCATTGTTCGGTTGGCATTTGTCCGGGTAACGTTGGAAGAATGCCTCCGAGAAGAACAAGTTGTCAGTCGTCATCAGGCAGCCGTGACGGTAAGGCGCGTACCCCAAACGCCACCGTATGGGCTGCGGATCCGGCGACTAACGAGGGTTTGGTGGAGGGGCTGGGAATCGAACCCATGACCATCCGCTTGTAAGGCGAACGTGTAGCCAACTACGCTACAGGACCCCCAAAAAATCGAATAATGGGGAATAATAAAATGGAGGCCCTCCTTAGCCGTGCGGTAAGACGCGCGGCTACAAAGCAAGACCATGCTGAGGGTGGCTGGGTTCAATTCCCGGTGCCGGTCTAGGTAATTTTCGGATTGGAAATTGTCTCGACTTCCCTGGACATAAAAGTATCATCGTGCTACCCTCATGATATACGAATGCAAAAATGGTAACCTGGCATAGAAACCTCGCAGTTAATAACTGTGGAAGTGCTTAATGAACACTAAGCTGCGAGGCGGCTCTGTCCCAGTGTGGGGATGTAATGCCAATAAGAAGAAGAAGAAGATTATAATGAAATAATTAATATTCAGCGTCTTAGGGGAAAATGTTACAAGGTTAAAATACTTCAAACTTCCATTTACTTCCGCTATATTCACTTATGAATCGACAGATATGTATTTCGTTTTCTACTTGAAAACTTCTTCAGTGTTTTGTTATCGACTATAGTCGGAAATGGAAGTTTGAAGTATTTTAACCTTCTAATATTATAAATATAATAAAAAAAAACACCTAAATTAAGACCAACAAAATCCTAGGAAAAAAATTATGCGCGGAATGAGGCAGTGATGAATGTGATTCCTTCTTTAAAAATAATGCATCTGCCCAGAATAACTCAATGGTAAATATGTCTCTTCTTTAGAATTGGGTGTTTACCCAAAATAATGAATGTTATTATTCTTTCTCTAATAAGCTGTGTGTAATCCATTTTTTAAAAGATGGCATTTTTGCTAAATAAGGAAATGGTATATGTGATCCCTTTTCGAGAAACAGGCGTTAGCTCGAAATACTGCAAAGGTAGTTTCCCTTTTTAGAATAAGGAAAAAATTAGTGAGATTATGAAACATGTATCGAAAGTATAATATTTTAACAAAAATCATTTTGCCGAATTTGTTTTCGCGGAGTAACATTTGGCGGTATATAATTTTCGCGGTATGACATTTGACGGATTATACCTTTTTCAGAATGGTTTTTGGTGGAATACCGTTTTTCAGAGTGCTTCATTAAGCACATTAGTATTTTCTTTGATAAGTGTGGTGTATAATAGCAGCAGTTTTGAAACATATAATTGCACCACACCAAACCTTCATTATTCTTAAGAATCTTAACAAACCCGTTCCTTCAGTGAACAAATTATCTCCTCTCCTCGCCTTTTTAGAGACTGACTTTTTTTTAAATATTTTTTTATCTTTTCCTTTCGCCTCATACCGGATAGACAAATTCATTTACTGAAGGCATTATCACCTCTATTCGCATTATACCGGGCAGACGCGATCATTTAAATAATTGTTTCATTCTTTCACTTTCACAGGCATACGAGTTCATTAAATTTAAATTTTAAAGAAGGGACTATATATCCTCTATGCCTTAAAATGTACACATTTGAAGAAGGCATTATCACTTGCTTACCCCTAATACCGGGCGATGCTATTATCTAATGAATGCATATTCTCCTCCCTTTGCCTTACACCGGGCAGATGCGTTCATCATACCGATCAAACGTATTCATTGGAAGTAAGTAAAGAAAGTGACAGTACAATGGATACACTTGTACTCCTACCCTAAAGCATCCTAGGCTGAACCGGGAATCGAACTCGCAACCCTCCGGATCGGCAATGCTACGCCTTTGCTTGCTTGGCTAACTGGCATCGCTGTGTCCATATACACAAAAAGAGAGCGAAGCATTCGGGGAAATGTTACATTCGGGGTATTGGTTTTCGGGGAAATTGCATTCGGGGAATTTTCGTACAATCGCTACTGAAGCAATTTGTGTCAATGAATGGAGCAACGTATGATGTTGTAGACGGCAGCCCGATATTCCGCATCCTTGCCAGGTTCTACGAGGCCACCTGTTGTAGGGGTGGTTGACAATTTGGCAATTTGAAGTGCTCACACTTCTCTAGCAACTAGCTAGCAACTAGCAACGTAAGCCACGTAAGCCTATTCGATGCCCTCTCTACTCGATTATCTCTTATGCTGTCAAGTTTATTTTCTGCAATTGATGATTCTGTGTAGGATTGTACGAAACCACGTTTTCTCAGCTTTTGTTATAGTTAAGTTGCTCTTCTTGTTGGAGGATCATCCGCATCATCGAACATAAGCTCCTCTATCGAATTCATGCACGGCATACAAAAACAAGGCAGACTCAACACATATTTAAATATTTCAGTTAGAATGTAAACATGTGACGCTGCTTGAGACTCACTGCTTCTTATATTCTAAGTCATTCCGAGATAGTTGAACCACAGACAAACAGACGACACACTAATTGAAAATCAGTTGAAAATTCATTGTTATCGAATCATTGGAAACCGTGATGAATTAGTGATTGACGTTCCACTTCTCAGTGCAACGCCTTGATCATTCACTTCTAAGGTAACGCGACACGCACAAGCAAAGCTTTGACCATTGCTAATTAATGCTACTATAGTGCTACTTGATGATCTTTATTTCATAATAGCGATCGGAATGTTAAAATTTACTAAGATAAGGATAATTGTGATAATGAAACGTTTATATTTTCGAATTAACTAGATCAAGCAAACTTGATTCAAAACTCTATGCTTAAGACGTTTCCGTAAATAATGCGCATCTCTAAATTAGAAAAGCGCTTTTCTAATTTGGAGATGCGCATTATTTACGGAAACTTTTTATACCTGCTTATAGAACTCCATATTCCAAATTTTGTAGCATAACGTTTGGATCGAATTCAACATAGACAAAAAATAAGAGATTTAGTATAGAGAAGACTTTGCTTAGTTTGTTTCAGATATAGCCTAACCCAATAACTTAAGTCTTAAAGCTAGAAAAAGTGTTTGCTGGCACTTTGTTTCCATGTATTTTGTATGGAGCAGGATTTAGGATTATTCATTCCAAAATCCTCCAAATCCTGTAGTTTTGAATACACACGGGAAAACATTCGTGGACAAGTTTCCAGAGAGTAAGGCAAGAGAGCGAACCTAAGAACAATAAAAACAAATGTCATTAAATTGTTTGTTAATTCCACCCCTAAAAACGCCTAGGTACTATGATGTGAAATGAAGCTTCGCTAAAGTGGTTGACTGCTAGCGCCTCTGCAGGCAGAATCGTGTACTCGGTCACTTAGCTCACTGTTATAGCTCATATATCATATAACATTTGAAAAGGGCCTAACAGCCAAAATTTATTCCTTCTGATTCTTCGTCCACATATATCAGGCCTGGTAGCGGGTCACTTTTTAGTGACTTGGTCACTTTTTTCGGGCTAGTCACTAAAAAGTCTCTTTTTTCGACCTCAAGTCACTAAAGTCACTTTTTCTCGCAAAAAGTCACTATTTTCAACTATTTCGAAACTATTGACTGAGATTTTTTTATAAGGCTTTATTCCATCGGAAGATGCTTTTTTTTCATGACGGAAATGAAATTACGAACCTTGGAAAAATGATCGCTCTGTAACTTCGCCAGCCATTTAACTCGCTGCTCTTATTGGCATTTCAGCAGTAGCTAATTGAAGGTGTTTTACGTCACAATTTATAAATTGGTATACAGTCATGCAAGGAGGAGACCTGTCGATTTCGAGTTTTTTTTTTAACTCAAACTTTATGCAGTAGGGGATGGTGGGGAGACTTGATTCTCCCCTGTTTTAGCAAGAACTAAAGTAGTATTGTTATAGTGTATTTTTATAATAGATCCTCTAGACATATAATCGTTATGTTGCGAGTTTTTTTTTTTAATTGACGACCTTATTTACTGTGTTTGCTCCTAAAGATGTTTTTAGTGGCCACGCAAAATTAGAATAACTTCTCCCAATATTGCCCAAATGCTATCATTTTTTCACAGCACAAATCCATAAATATTAGAGTGGGGCGCAGTTGTATGGAAAAACGCAAACTTCTTCTAATTAAGTGAGATCAAGGTTTTTCTGAATCGTTTTGGGACCCCAATCAACTGTGGATAACATGGGCTCGATTGGTTGCGTCCTCGCTTTCCGCATCGCGTTTCAAATTTCTATGGAAATTAGTATGGGAAAACGTACTTTTTTGCATTTTTGCTCTTAGCGGCCTTAATTTATCTTCAATCACGTGACTCAATACGTGAGCATATAGTCTTAAAGATGCCGAAACAGTTTGCCGAAAAAGGCATGGAGCTGGAAGGTCCACAAAAAATGTTATTACGCTTCGAAAACTGTTTGTTCAAACCATATGCGAGAAATCAATGTTTCTGCCAGCACTACCGGACAACCTATGATTATCAGAGAACAAATCCCATCTTCTTTCTTGTCGGAATTTTTACTTTGTGAAATAATTCCGAATAACTCCCATTAGCTCCAAAGCCATATAAGATCAATAATTTCGAAATAACACTCAGTTAAATTATTGGTGCACGTAGTTTGGCAGTGCTGGCAGAATAAACGATTTTTCGCGTATGGTTGGTCTATAATATATAATATAATATTATATATTATATATTAATATGCCACTTGGTCTACTATGAACTAAAACCTCTAGAAGTAAAAATGCAAAAATATACGTTTTCCCATACTAATTTCCATACAAACTTCTAACACGATGCGGAAAGCGAGGAAGCAACCAATCGTGCTCAAACTCAAATGTTTGAGACCCAGAATGGTTTCGAAAAATCATTGATTTAAAAAATTGACCATGACGCCCCACTCTAATAAATATTCTAAATGACCTTCATTGATAAAAATGCCATCATTCCACCACAATTTCAGGATATTTGGATTTTAAGTTGTCTCAATTTGAGCAGACTTCCCTCATTGGGCATCCATATAAAAATTTGTCTAAAAAATTTAAGAAAGTTTAATTTGTTCTCAAGCGGCTATTTTTTTGTAGATTTGACAGATGTGATGAAGGGTTTGCTCTAAATAAATATTTATTGAGTATCATAGATATCATAGCAAGGCGACCATCAAGTCTCCCAAATTTTGAAGATTGCATGCGCTGTCGAATTCCATAGTAAAAATCGTTCATGAATACGCACAGCAAGTCGGAAAACCTGCGTATTTGGATTAAAAATATTTACAAGTTCAGATAGCATGGTCCTCATTACAAGCAGGAGGTCGAGGGTTCAATCCCAGGCTCGTTGTACATGAATCTCCATAATTTTTGTATGTTGTTCCTGTACCACTGAAAATTCCAAATCGTAGAGTTCTCTGCATCTTTCTTAAGTAGGTGTTCAGCTAATCCAATGAGGAATAATTTTCAGAAAAGAAAAACAGGTGTTAAGAGTGATAACCATATTTCGCTCACTTCCAGTGGCGTAAAAATTTGATTTGCTGGCAGACTACTAGTTTTGAGTTGTCCTGCTTTTTACAGATATTGAGTTAAATTACCGTGGGGCTAAAAAGAGAGGCAATACAAATTTACTTAGTCACTAAGTAGATACAAGTTATCGAGTACGATTTTCGTTTTTCTTTCGTTCTAAGAGAAAAGAGTGGTGAGTGAAAGATGTTTTCCGCCACAAATTACGAAAAAATTATTGTCCTTCGACCGAAAAACGCCTGATTTCGTCTCATCGAACTTGCAACTGAAATTGGAAGTCACTATTTGGTCATTTTTTCTGCAACTTAAAGTCACTATTTGGTCCCTTTTTTCGTCAGCTTTGGTCACTAAAGTCACTATTTTGAGTGACTTCAGTCGCTACCAGCCCTGATATATAGCTATGCATATAGACGAGGATTCAGTAGGAATAGATTTTGGCTGTTACGCCCTTTTCAAATGTTGGTCTAGATATAACCAGAATGAGTCATAAAGAAGTTGCTGCAACTAAATTCACGGAAATTGTGTTGCTTGGATAGCTCAAATTTGACAGTTAGTGGCCTTGTTGTTTTCTAATTTCTTTGTAGCGAGGAAGCGATAAAGCTCGTTCGTGTAGTGCACTATTCTTGTGCATGGGTTACTCCACATAGCTTGAATAGGTCATTTGCACTCTGAGATTCACATTATCTGTAGAACTCAGTGCCAAATCCCTGTCGAACGCAACTTGGCAACTTTTTCTTCTACACAAGCGAGAACTAAACTATCCAAAAGTGAGTTTAATCCAGCTAACTTCGAACTTCCGTGCGGGAAGTCAAATTTGAGTAATGGGGTCGAAGTAGTTACAGAGTATCAACTACCTTGAAAATCCTGGAACAACTGGAATTATCAGGGAATTATTATCAACTTGGATAAATCAGGGAATTTTGGGGCAATCAGGGAAATCGGAAAAAAAGTAAAAATGTTGTATTCATATCGTTTGCTCAAATAAAAAGAACGTCGTCTAAATGCAAGAATTAATTAGATATATGCCGCAAACAAACTATCAACAACCCGCCTAATAACTGAAGAAGAAGCTATAAGGTTTTCCGTCTGTCTGCTTGCTCTGCTTGAGAATTTGTTTATATTAGTCGGAACACTGGCTGCGCTTCCCGTAATGCTGGGTAGACACCTTTACGTGGTGTGTTACGGGGTAAGATCTACCACGGTCACATTGCCAGCTACAGGCAAATCCTGACCCAACGAAAACCTTCCCCAATTTCCAATTCTGTAGTGCTTATGAAATTGTCGATAAGTCATTAAGTAAATACTACACTAATCCTTCCTTCCAACTTCCTAGATGCTTCCCAACCGCAGATAGTAATACTCATGTCCCTGTAATGTTTTTCTTAGATTGGAATCAAGGATTTAACCCCCCTTGATTTCTGATAGCAGTCTGGAAAAGCATTTCAAAAATAACATGAGTATAATTAAAGTATCCAATCTTCTAATGTTGTGCTAGCGCTTCTTTTATTTTCAGAATTGTCATCACATCTGTTACCGAGGAAAGACGCTGACGTTAACGTCTACTAATGATGATTTTCTTCTTCTTTTCTTATTTATAGTGAACGTAGTTATTCTGAACACGACGTCAACCATCACTTTCCGAATTTCATTTCATAACTTTTAAATAGCTTCGCTCCCAACGAAAAATTCATTAATATAATATTTGATTATTATTTATACTAACTGGAAGCGTTTGGTACGGGAGGTCCACGCTTTCTTCCTATCCCCTCGATTTCATGGTATGGATCGGCTTTAAGGGTTTACAAATTCTGAAGTCGCTCAGTCATCTCTGCGGTACATACTGCGTAGTTGGCCTGGCCGTACGAAAAGACAAATGACGGAATTTAGAAACCGTCATTTTCCAGGATGCTTTCAAGTATTGGCTGCGCAAGTATGAGATTAGATTAGATTAGATTAGATTAGTCGGAACACTGGTTGCGCTAAAAATGGGGCACGTGACATACCAAATTGATTCTTTTTCCTTAAATGTGAATATATACGCCAACTAAGCGGGCTTGGTAGTCATATGGCTACTGCTTCTGCCTCATACGCAGGAGGTCGTGGGTTCAATCCCAGGTCCGTTCCATTTTCCTACTTTGTATCTTTCTCAATATTTCTCATGTTCTAGCAATCGCTAGAACTGGAAATGGACTTCCATGCCGTTTCCATTACTATTCCTATACCTTCAACTTGAGTATTCTAACAGTAATCTGCTAGAATTGGAAATGAACTGAAAAGCTCGCGCATCCAATTAGAAATTCCATCAGTTGCCTTCTCCTATCTATCACATTAACAGCTCGTTAACCAAGACGGACCTCTGCCTCTCCAACCTAACCCAGAAATTCCAACGAATTCCGCATGAACTCGTGGCAAGTGCAGAGCTATATTCGGCTTGCAGCGGGCGAGTGATTGCATCATTTCCTCCCCTTCCCTACATTGACTTGCATTCTGACGTGGCATGCGCCAGTATGACCTAACAAATGAGATCACCAGTACTTGTACATTGAAGATGTGTGCTAGTCCCAAGCAAATCTGGTCATAATGGAGTAGCAACTACGAGCAGTCAATCAAGCTCAAGCTCAAGCTCAAATGTGAATATATACGCCAACAAATTGCTGAAAAACTGATTTAATGATTTTCTGAATGAATTTTTGAAGTAATGCAAGAATTACCGAAGGAATTTATAGAGTTATTTAGGAATTTCTTCGAAATTTCAAAAGGAATTCTAAATTCTTTAAAAAATTCCTTCAGGTTCTTTTTTGATTTTTTTTCAAAGTTCTCCTGATTTTTTTTTCTCAAAATCCTCCATTTATAATACTTTCAGGAATTTCTTTTGGGAACTCCTCCTTGAAATTCACCTAGAGATAATTTAGAAAATATCTTCATTGATTGCTTTATAAAATCCTCCAGAAATTCCTTTAATAATTATTCGGAAGTTTCTGTTCTATTTTCTAATTTCTTTAGAAATTTCAATTCTTTCAGATTTTCTTGTAGTAGTTCCATAAAATATGCCTTCAAGAATTCAGTGAAAAAACTACTACAGGAACTCTTTCAGATATTCTTTTAGAAAATCATTTTAAAATTCTTCAGAAATTTCTTTGGAAATTCATTCTAAACCTGACGAATTCCTGACATAATTTCCTTTCCTTGAAGTAAGGAAGGAATTGTAAAAAAAATCCTTGAGTTGAAAAAATATTTTTATAATCCTGGAAATTTAATAAAAACCCTGGAAAAATCGGGGAATTTTTATTTTGAAAGTGAGTCGCCACCCTGTAGTTTGCCTTTACTCCCATGTTTGTTAAAAAAGTGCTTAGCAAAAGTTCTATTCACTCAAATGGAGGTTTAATTCACACAATTTCGACCTCAGGCATGAAGGTCAGATATGAATCAGTTTATGCCTTGAAAAGGCAAAATGCGTGCGGCACCCGTTATTTTTGGGCGTAAAAGCTTACAAAATCTCTGAAAGGCGCTCAGAAATAATTCATAACTTATCACAATTTACCAAACTGATTTCATGAAAATCTTTGTGATTTGCGGTACTACTTACGAAAATAAGAAGAATGACTAACGTATCAGCACAGATAAACATACATAACACTCGTGAAATTATCATCGTTTACTGTTTTACTGGTCAATTTAAATAATCATTAGTTGGCCAATCGATCACTCGTGACGCGCTCATCGGATTTGATCGAGTCCTCACTACCGCCATCTGGTGAGTAATTTGCCCAACTTAGTGAAAACAACAGATGTCGTTAGTGTCTGTACGACGATGAATTTGATTAGTGAATTTTCAATGTGTTACGTCTGTTTATCTGTGGTATCAGGCTCATTTTCAAAAAGAGTTGAAGTAATATAAGACATACATCGTTGTTATACTGAACATAATGGCCTTTTTACACTGTACGAGAGAGACAAAAACCTTGAGCAAAGATTAAAACTCCAATTCAGTTTCTAACATCAATATCGACTGCTACATCTCATCTTTTCCACGGTAGCTTCAGATACCCTTTAAAGTACAGAAGATACATCCTTCTTATACCATTTTTCAATCATTGGCATTCAATTGAAGACAAATTGCTACTGTTGCATCAATCGTCTGTCTGTCTGAACCGCAACCAACTGCCAACGGGTTGCTCAGAAGCGCCTGACAGTATTTATGTCTGAACGGGGCTCAATTAGGTTCATTAATTATGAACATAGATGACGGTGACAAGCTTGGCTTCTATTCGCCAATAATGCCTGCTTCTATGTCTGTAGGTATAAGGAAAAACATAATTAACAACTTTCCACTTCGTTTGAACTCAATAGGCGCACGGGTTTGTGACGATGCTGAACCCGGCATATTATTGGCTATATACCCTACAGGATTTTGTTTGCGATCCGAAGGGCAGTTTTTCTAATTATGTGGGTAATTCCTACTGCAGGCTGCAGGTGCTACATGGGATTACGTGACCTGCCGTTTGTAATTGCTCGCGAAATACGGATGTCTTCCGGGAAGAAACAAATTGCCTATCTGTGATCGCGCCCTCGGAATGTTTGAATTTGGTTGAACATGAGTTTGCATTTTCCTGAGCGCCGTTCGTTTGTTGCTGGCCAGTTCTAAGAAATCCCTTATGATTGGCAATGCGATCGGTTACATGATCACAAATAGAGTTGTTTACCGATATGAGTGGATTCTTTGCATTCGTCGATGATCCGGCATATTCCAAGAAGCGGGTTCCACAGCAGCGGCAGCAGCAGTCAGTACGAAGCGCTGCACCCGCCCGGCTGGCTAGTCGAGGGGGGACCACTCATTAACACCGATCGGCTGTGGACACTGTATTTATCTGGCCTCTGTCGTTGCAATCACAGTCAGCAAACCACCAGGCATGAAATGGAGATATAAACAAAATATGAAAATTATTTTAATTGACATATTTATTCGAGATCGGCGCGCGTGAGTACTTCCTTCTCCGCCGGGTGTCGGGCCTACGTGCAGGTTGCAGCCTCAATCTCTCTATATCGCAGCGCTGCATCCGCTTTAATGGCGCTAAGTCGGTCGAGTTGATGACTTGACTTTCGCCCGCTTCTCCAGTTTTCCGATTGGGAGATGCGATAGCGCCCGTTTCGAGATAAAAGTAGCCAATTCGGGCCATGATCTTTTAGTAGCTTTCTGCTGCAGGTTGTAAAATTCATAGTTACCCGCTTATCAGTGAATAGATTTTTCGAATCATGAGAAGCGCCATTATTGCAACGCCATTCAATTCAGTCACCGCAGAAGGTATACAAACTTGCAATTAGACTGGCACTTTGTTCAACCCCCGTCCCCAGGCGGTGTCACCGCGCGTGAACAAATAGCGGGTCATTAAAATTCGCTGAACTATTCGGGTTGGTTCCACCGATTGTCGTCAGTAGCGTCGTGATTTTCATCAGTTAAATAGATTCTCCTCATGCCAATATAATGTGAGCACGAGCGGTGTCGCTTTCGACTGAGTAAAAAAAAACAGTTTTGCGTTACCACTCTTACCATCGATGATTCGACATTTGGGGTAAAGGGCGAACGCAAGGTGTTGTGGGTATGTGGCTATCGAATCATTGCTAATGATCGATGATAATCCGATTTCTTAAAAATGTTTTTGCTGATATTTTCATTTACGCATTGCGGTACGATACACCTTCAATTACTAAATGATCATTTCGATTCATTTTTTTCTCTCTTAGATATCCGAGGTCGGAGCTGTCATTTTGGTCAATATTAAGCTTTCAAAATTACAATGGGAAGAGCATCAAATATTGAAAAATTCTTGTTTATCCAAATGGGAATAATATGAATATTGAGTGTTTTCGTCATCGTGGATGACAATGGGAAGATAACGCCCCTTCCTCGACGCTATGATCCCCGGGCCCAAAGACGTTAAATAAAAACCAGTTTTTTAAATGCTTTATTAGGGTGGTTTTTTATATGCAATAAGTTCATCACCAACAAAAACCGGTGAATACCAGATTTTCTTGCAGTTCTTTATATGACCTTCTGGATTCCGAAAACTGTTTGAATGAGTGACAACAATGAAAATGTGAGATTTTTGGAATTTATAATTTTTGTTATTAGTTATTCAAAATCCACAAAAAATAAAGAATAAGTATGTTTGTGATGTTGAGATTTTGAATCCTCCCAAAATTATAAAAGGCATTTGTAGGATTCGTAAGGGAATCCTCAAATATTCTCGAAGGAATTCTTTTTTACTCCCAAGGAAGGTAATCCTTCTGATTTATATTTATGATGCTTAAGAACTCCGAAAGACATTTTCTGATAGGTATTTCTATTTTATTATTTAAAAGGACGATGCTGGGAGTTTTGAATATATATAATAATATATAATAATATATAATTTACTGTAATTGCAAAAGGATTGTTGGGATTGGGATTGGGATTATTGGCAAGAAATTTAGGGAGACTTTTTTTTAGATTCCGTTGGAAAAATCGTCTTCAAGTTCTAAGAGGAATGGTATTGCACTGCAGAAGATATTTTTCAGAAATGTTTTTGACATTGCACTATGGTCCAGGATACAGATTTACGCGGAAAGATGAATTTTAAGCCAAAACTATATTTTTTAGAAAAAACTGTTGTTCTACAAAATTGTTCGAAATAGAAAGGCCATTATTATGGTTCTACCAAAAAATAGGGTGGCCCATCATATAAAAAAATTAAAGAATATTTTTTTTATTTCTTGGAATATTGACATGTTATGTTCTAGAAAGTTGTAGCGTAGCTTATTCCAATCAATTTTGCTAAAAAAACATTTTCTGTAGCTCTTAAGTTGGCTGATTTAGAGCAATTTTACCTAATTGGATTAGGGTGTACCTCAAAAAACAGTATTTTTGATCTAATTTTTTTGTTTTAGACTTCTCGAAAAGTCGTCTTCAGGTGACTTTTAGAGCTCAAAAAAATGCAACTTTTGGTGGGTAAATATGCACAATATCTTTTTCCGATCAAAAGTTATAATCGTTTTTCTGTCAAAATTACATTTTTTTCATAAGTTGATATCTCCAGTTAGGGCAGACCAAAAAAATATGTTTACACGGCATTTGAAAGATAAATTAATATTCTTTATTATGTCAAAAAATTGGGGATATGTTATTTTTGCCTTTCTCGTATACTAAGTATACGTAAAGGCTATAATTTCACTCCAAAACCAAACTTTTGATAGAAGGCTCGGAGACCCATAGTGTTATATACCAATCGACTCAGCTCGACGAATTGAGGTGATGTCTGTTTGTGTGTATGTATGTATGTGTGTGTGTATGTGTGTATGTGTACAAATTTTGTAGACACACTTTTTGAAACTTAGCATTACCCGATTTACTCGCAACAAGTTGCATTCGACGGGGAATGCGGTCCCATTGTTTGCTATTGAAAATTGGCCTGATCGGACATTGCATTTCGGAATTATTGAAAAATCATTGTTTTTTCCCAAGGGTCCCCCCTTGGAAAAAAAATTTCAAAATCGAAAAAAAAATTTTTTCAAGAATGGTGGGAATGCATAGTAATTAATGCAAAAACATGCAAAATGATAGAAAATATGCGATCTATCCCCCTAAAGTGCTTTTTTGACCTTTCCCATGTGATTTTTTCAGTACATTTTACGATGCACGAGAAAGGCATCATCGCCGCTAGGTGGATTAATCTGGGTTTTTATCTCAAGTTTTACCAATTTTACTAAAATCATGTTTTTTCAAATAAATTACTATAACTCGACAACGGAAAAAGATACAGACGATATTCTTATAGCAAAACACGCGTTTTGAAAAGCCCCAAAAGTCTTCAGAAGATGACATTCGTTAGAAATGAAAAATAAAAAATCTACAGCTCTAACACTTTTTTTAAGTTTTATCATTATCATCGTATTGCAAGATTTACGAGAAAAGCTGCATTTTCGGTCTGAAGCATACTTTTAAGAAACAAAATTTGTTCTACAAAGTTTTTCTGGATACTTGGGCCCTTATTATAGAGTTACCGAAAAATAGGGTGGGCCATTTTATAAAAATGTAAAATCTTCATTTTTTTTATTTTGCGGAATATTGACGTAAAATAATCTACAAAGTTGTAGCGCAGCTTTTTCCAATCAACTTTGCTATATAAACTTTTTATGTAGCTCTTAAGCTCACTTGTTTAGAGTAATTTTACTTACCAGGATTAGGGTGTCCCTCAAAAAACAAGATTTATGATCTGCTCATTTCATTTTTTATTTTTCACGGATGTCACCTTCTGAAGACTTTTGGGGCTTTTCAAAACGCGTGTTTTGCTATAAGAATATCGTCTGTATCTTCTTCCGTTGTCGAGTTATATCAATTTATTTGAAAAAACATGATTTTAGTAAAATTGATGAAACTTGAGATAAAAAAATAACATATCCCCAATTTTTTGACATAATGAAGAATAATAATTTCTCTTTTAGATGCCGTGTAAACATATTTTTTTGGTCTGCCCTAACCGGAGATATCAACTTATGAAAAAAATGTAATTTTTACAGAAAAATGATTATAACTTTTGATCGGAAAAAGATATTGTGCATATTTACCCATCAAAAGTTGCATTTTTTGAGCTCTAAAAGTCACCTGAAGACGACTTTTTCGAGAAATCTGAAACAAAAAAATTAGATCAAAAATACTGTTTTTTTGAGGTACACCCTAATCCAATTAGGTAAAATTGCTCTAAATCAGCCAACTTAAGAGCTACAGAAAAAGTTTTTTAGCAAAATTGATTGGAATTAGCTGCGCTACAACTTTGTAGAACATAACATGTCAATATTCTGAGAAATAAAAAAAATATTTTCTAATTTTTTTTATATGATGGGCCACCCTATTTTTTGGTAGAACCATAATGATGGCCTTACTATTTCGAACAATTTTGTAGAACAACAGTTTTTTTTCTAAAAAATATAGTTTTGGCGTAAAATTCATCTTTCCGCGTAAATCTGTATCCTGGACCATAGTGCATTGCAAAGAATGCTCTATGAGGTCAGAAACCCCCTTCATTTTTTTGTACTTAGAAATCTGTGGATTCCAAATTAATACCTTGTGTCGCCATCCCGAGGATTTTTTTAGTAGACCTGTGCGCCGCCGCCGACGACTTTCTTACGCCACCGCCGCCGTCAAAAATAAATCGCCGCGCCGCTGTACGAAAATTTACCACGCCGCCAGATATTTTTGCCACGCCGATAATGTTTTTTGACTTTAATAAAATGTTTTGCACTATCCATGCCGATGGTGATTGAAGGACTAGTAGACAATAGCTTAAGTGGTTTTGCCCTTCTAAAATCCTATTAGCAATCCTTTCAAAAATTTACCCCAAAAAATGGATTCAAACCAGGAGTCCAAACCAGAAACCAGGCGTAGTTTACCTGCTAGACCAAACGGCGTAGTTGACCTGCTAGACCAAATGATCTGGACTCCAGGACAATTTGGAGAACATATAACATCTGCTTCAATCTAATTAGAACTCCACATATAGACTGTTCCAGAAATTATAAGCACACTAAAAAATAGTCGGCAAATTGGAATGCATGTAATGTTCCATGAAAATTTCGTTGCATCCTATAGATCATATCCATTTAATAAACGTGATGTAATTTTTCCGAATATTTTGCGTCAAAAATTGGCCTGCACAAATTGACCATTGGCACCCTAGGTAGGTGCCTTTTTATGAAAAATCACTTAGTAATCACTAAGTTTAATTTTAAATGAAAATGTATAGAAATGTATAGGAAATGGTGACTGCACCCCTGTACCCCATTTCCCCGAATGGGACACTACCCCGAAATGCATTACCCCGATTACATTTCGAATCTGTAGTTTACCACTATCACTATTTTTAACACCCACAGATACCGATGAATCATAAAATGACAATCTTTGAAAATAATTTGTTTAGAATAAAAGTATATACTACTTAGAGTTACTTAGAAAAAACGCAAGAAAGGTTCTGTTCAATATACAATTTTGACGTTTCGATAACACCTTCTTTCTATAAACATGAACGGTAACGGCTTAAGGCAAATATAGGAGGTAATGCCTTCTTAAAATGAACGCATTTGCCCGGTATAAGGCAAACATAGGAGATAATGCCTTCTTTAGATGAATGTGTTGGCCCGGTTTAAGGCGAACAGAGTTGATAATGTCTTCTTTTAATGAACGCAAATGCGACCGATATAAAGCGAACAGAGTTGGTAAGACCTTCTTTTATTATTAAGCCCATGGGAGTGGTATTCATTATTAAGAATTTCTCCAAAATGCATAAAACCTAAAAAACTTGGGTTAAGGCACGTGAAGATATTTCCCTTCTTTCAAAGGATGCAATGGCCCGGCAGACGGCAATAGACAATATGATTTCTTCCTTCAATTCAGGCATTTGCTCGGCTTAAGGAAAAGGAAGTAATGATTCCTTCTTTCAAAGGATGCATTTTCCCAGCAGAAGCCAGAGAAGATATGACTCCTTCTTTCAATTCAATCATTTGGTTCCCTCGTTTCAATTCAAGGGATAATTTGGCAAATTTTCTGGCTTGCCCTTATATGAAAAACAAAACAAGCTACCAATGTCAATTTATTCTAATACTGATCTATCTTTCTAGTATGTGCGTCAACACTTTAAATGGTCCCGTTTTGACAAGAAGCTTCTTTATTCTTAATTTGTCACGCCGTACGATCCCGTTTCCAATTATCATGTATTGCCCATATGAAGAAAACCACGTAACTGAATTGCTCAACCACGCTTACTTATCCATTACACAGCTCAAATAACAGTTATGCCAAATGACCTTATGTCAAACGACCATTAGGCTAAACGGCCGTTATGCTAAACGGCCATTATGTTAAACGACTTTATGCCAAACGAGGTACAATCGTTGGAAATATTTTGCGAAAATTAGAAAACCCCGAAGAAGGGTAAAACTTTTTCTAGGAATTTTTTTAATAAATTGATATCAGCGTGGTAAAAAAAATTACTTTGGCGTTCGGTTTATGTTGGGGCTCAATTAGGAATCCTAGTCATAAGCTAACATTGATGAAATAAAGCAAAAAACATGTTGAATAATTGAAAACGAGTGCCCGCCTTTTGTTTCACGTTTTTTGGAGCGGCACCCTATGAATTTTAAAAGCCTCAATTCTCTTTCTGTTACAATATTTTTAGTTTTTAAGCTTGTAATACTTGGCAAATAAGTATAATGACAATATGCAATGGATTTAGTGTGGATATTGATGAGAAATATGGAGAAACCACATGAAACTGTGTTGTGCAAACACCTCAAAACCATGTGAAGCAAAAAATCCTAGACATTTACTCATATTCCATAAAAACTGCAAAACTCGACACTAGAAGAAAGCAGACAAGATAATAAACTATACGTAGCAAAAACCCTGTCCAAAAATTGAAAAAAAAAAGTTCGAAATATTAAAAAAAACCAAGTATGCTTATAACTTCTGGAACAGTCTCTAATATGCAAGGGCTCTAGGGACGGCGTAGTTGACCTTGTAGACCAAATGATCTGAATTCCAAAACAATTTGGAGAACCTAGAGGAGGAGAATCTGCATCAAACTAGTTTGGACTCCGCATAATACGCAAGGGTTCTAGGGGCTGTTGTGGACATGCTGGGTTGATTTAGGTTTGAAACCAGGCGTAGTGGACCTTGTAGACGAAATGATCTGAATTCCAGAATAATTTTGAGAAACTTGAACATCTACATCAAACTTATTTGGTTTGCACATAATACGCACGGGCTTTAGAGACTGGTGTGGACATGCTGGGTTGATAATTGAGGTGAACCGGTCAAGGGCCGAAAACCTCATTAATAAAGACAATAAAAAAAATGCTGGGTTGATTTCGATTTGAAACCAGGCATTATGGTAATAACTTAGTATTCCAAGTGACTTCAACGCCGTTAAAGCGATGATCCCTTTTATACTTTGTGACCAAATAATCTCGGAATTTTCCCAATCTAACGACAAACGCTAGTAACCACACGATTTTAGAGGTCGAGAACTACAAATGCAACACATGAGCATCGCGAATACAAATTTACTGTCGACCAGTGTAATCTGAAGCAAATGCTCTTGGGAATCAGCAGATTTCTCTTAGGTCTTCTGGTAAATCCAAAAGCAAGTTAGAATGAAATATTTTGATAGATTCCAAAAATTCAAGAAATCGTTCGGAAGTTCTCCTAATTTAAAGTACAAACTCTTCTTATGACAAGTGAAGACATTCCACTAAAAAGCTCAAAATAATTTTCTTAATTTCTTTTAAAGTTTGGCAAAATTTTTCAACGATTCATTTTTTTAATCTGGATTTTTTGGCTTTTTCAGTCTTATGTATTCAAAACGATGAGGCTTTTTTTTGCCCGACGTTTCGGCCTTTGATTTTGAACAGTTTTACCCTTAAAAAAAGCTAAAATAAAAAGGTCGAAACGTCGGGCAAAACAAAACTCATCGTTTTGTATCCATAAGACCGAGAAAGCCAAAAAAAAATCCAGAACAAATCTTCCAGTAGATATATATTTTTTTTATTTCGGAAAGAAAATAAGGACGAAATCATCGGAAAGGAATCTTGCTGGATGTGGATGGAGTACCTACTAGTGATTCAACATTTAACGTTTTAGTGAAGTATTTTTTGTGATTGTGAAAGAAACCCAGGAGGAAATCCTCGTGAAGGTATATTTCTAAAACTTATCTTTTCGTAATATGGGATACTCAACAACCAAATTCACAAGACTGACTTCATAACATATTGATGTTCTTCTTGAAACAGCTAGTAAAAATGGCTTAATTTTTTTAGCGGTGAAATACCAGCGGAAAAAAATTTAAACGATTTTATGGTAGATTTTTTGTGTTCTGAAATGTTTATCCCCATATCCGTATCGAAAACAAAGACGTAGTCCTACGTCAAAAAATCCAATCCAAATCCAATCCAAATCCAATCCAAATCCAATCCAAATCCAATCCAAACCAAATCCAATCCAAACCAATCCAAATCCAATCCAAACCAATCCAACCAATCCAATCCAAACCAATCCAAACCAATCCAAACCAATCCAAACCAACCAAACCAATCCAAACCAATCCAAACCAATCCAAACCAATCCAAACCAATCCAAACCAATCCAAACCAACCAAACCAATCCAAACCAATCCAAACCAATCCAAACCAATCCAAACCAATCCAAACCAATCCAAACCAATCCAAACCAATCCAAACCAATCCAAACCAATCCAAACCAATCCAAACCAATCCAAACCAATCCAAACCAACCAAACCAATCCAAACCAATCCAAACCAATCCAAACCAATCCAAACCAATCCAAACCAATCCAAACCAATCCAAACCAATCCAAACCAATCCAAACCAACCAAACCAATCCAAACCAATCCAAACCAATCCAAACCAATCCAAACCAATCCAAACCAATCCAAACCAATCCAAACCAACCAAACCAATCCAAACCAATCCAAACCAATCCAAACCAACCAAACCAACCCAAACCAATCCAAACCAATCCAAACCAATCCAAACCAATCCAAACCAATCC
Organism: Armigeres subalbatus; assembly: GCF_024139115.2. Taxonomy (NCBI): domain Eukaryota; kingdom Metazoa; phylum Arthropoda; class Insecta; order Diptera; family Culicidae; genus Armigeres; species Armigeres subalbatus. The sequence goes on from NW_026942190.1 coordinate 221,159, forward strand.
AAACCAATCCAAACCAATCCAAACCAACCAAACCAACCAATCCAAACCAACCAAACCAATCCAAACCAATCCAAACCAACCAAACCAATCCAAACCAATCCAAACCAATCCAAACCAATCCAAACCAATCCAAACCAATCCAAACCAATCCAAACCAATCCAAACCAATCCAAATCCAATCCAAACCAATCCAAACCAATCCAAACCAATCCAAACCAATCCAAACCAATCCAAACCAATCCAAACCAATCCAAACCAATCCAAACCAATCCAAACCAATCCAAACCAATCCAAATCCAATCCAAACCAATCCAAACCAATCCAAACCAACCAAACCAATCCAAACCAATCCAAACCAATCCAAACCAATCCAAACCAACCAAACCAATCCAAATCCAATCCAAACCAATCCAAACCAATCCAAACCAATCCAAACCAATCCAAACCAATCCAAACCAATCCAAACCAATCCAAACCAATCCAAACCAATCCAAACCAATCCAAACCAACCAAACCAATCCAAACCAATCCAAACCAATCCAAACCAATCCAAACCAATCCAAACCAATCCAAACCAATCCAAACCAATCCAAACCAATCCAAACCAATCCAAACCAATCCAAACCAATCCAAACCAATCCAAACCAATCCAAACCAATCCAAACCAATCCAAACCAATCCAAACCAATCCAAACCAATCCAAACCAATCCAAACCAATCCAAACCAATCCAAACCAATCCAAACCAATCCAAACCAATCCAAACCAATCCAAACCAATCCAAACCAACCAAACCAATCCAAACCAACCAAACCAATCCAAACCAATCCAAACCAATCCAAACCAACCAAACCAATCCAAACCAATCCAAACCAATCCAAACCAACCAAACCAACCAAACCAATCCAAACCAATCCAAACCAATCCAAACCAATCCAAACCAATCCAAACCAATCCAAATCCAATCCAAACCAACCAAACCAATCCAAACCAATCCAAACCAACCAAACCAATCCAAACCAATCCAAACCAATCCAAACCAACCAAACCAATCCAAACCAATCCAAACCAATCCAAACCAATCCAAACCAATCCAAACCAATCCAAACCAATCCAAACCAATCCAAACCAATCCAAACCAATCCAAACCAACCAAACCAATCCAAACCAATCCAAACCAATCCAAACCAATCCAAACCAACCAAACCAATCCAAACCAATCCAAATCCAACCAAACCAATCCAAACCAATCCAAACCAATCCAAACCAATCCAAACCAATCCAAACCAATCCAAACCAATCCAAACCAACCAAACCAACCAAACCAATCCAAACCAATCCAAACCAACCAAACCAATCCAAACCAATCCAAACCAATCCAAACCAATCCAAACCAATCCAAACCAATCCAAACCAATCCAAACCAACCAAACCAATCCAAACCAATCCAAACCAATCCAAACCAATCCAAACCAATCCAAACCAATCCAAACCAACCAAACCAATCCAAACCAATCCAAACCAATCCAAACCAACCAAACCAATCCAAACCAATCCAAACCAATCCAAACCAATCCAAACCAATCCAAACCAATCCAAACCAATCCAAACCAATCCAAACCAATCCAAACCAATCCAAACCAACCAAACCAATCCAAACCAATCCAAACCAATCCAAACCAATCCAAACCAATCCAAACCAATCCAAACCAATCCAAACCAATCCAAACCAATCCAAACCAATCCAAACCAATCCAAACCAACCAAACCAACCAAACCAATCCAAACCAATCCAAACCAATCCAAACCAATCCAAACCAACCAAACCAATCCAAACCAATCCAAACCAACCAAACCAATCCAAACCAACCAAACCAACCAAACCAATCCAAACCAATCCAAACCAATCCAAATCCAATCCAAACCAATCCAAACCAATCCAAACCAATCCAAACCAATCCAAACCAATCCAAACCAATCCAAATCCAATCCAAACCAATCCAAACCAATCCAAACCAATCCAAACCAATCCAAACCAATCCAAACCAATCCAAACCAATCCAAACCAATCCAAACCAATCCAAACCAATCCAAACCAATCCAAACCAATCCAAACCAATCCAAACCAATCCAAACCAATCCAAACCAACCAAACCAATCCAAACCAATCCAAACCAATCCAAACCAATCCAAACCAATCCAAACCAATCCAAACCAATCCAAACCAATCCAAACCAACCAACCAAACCAATCCAAACCAATCCAAACCAATCCAAACCAAACCAATCCAAACCAATCCAAACCAATCCAAACCAACCAAACCAATCCAAACCAATCCAAACCAATCCACATCCAACCAAACCAATCCAAACCAATCCAAACCAATCCAAACCAATCCAAACCAATCCAAACCAATCCAAACCAATCCAAACCAATCCAAACCAACCAAACCAATCCAAACCAATCCAAACCAATCCAAACCAATCCAAACCAATCCAAACCAACCAAACCAATCCAAACCAATCCAAACCAACCAAACCAATCCAAACCAATCCAAACCAATCCAAACCAATCCAAACCAATCCAAACCAATCCAAACCAACCAAACCAATCCAAACCAACCAAACCAACCCAAACCAATCCAAACCAATCCAAACCAATCCAAACCAATCCAAACCAATCCAAACCAATCCAAACCAATCCAAACCAACCAAACCAATCCAAACCAATCCAAACCAATCCAAACCAATCCAAACCAATCCAAACCAATCCAAACCAACCAAACCAATCCAAACCAATCCAAACCAATCCAAACCAATCCAAATCCAATCCAAACCAATCCAAACCAATCCAAACCAATCCAAACCAATCCAAACCAATCCAAACCAATCCAAACCAATCCAAACCAATCCAAACCAATCCAAACCAATCCAAACCAATCCAAACCAATCCAAACCAATCCAAACCAATCCAAACCAATCCAAACCAACCAAACCAATCCAAACCAATCCAAACCAATCCAAACCAATCCAAACCAATCCAAACCAACCAAACCAATCCAAACCAATCCAAACCAACCAAACCAACCAAACCAATCCAAACCAACCAAACCAATCCAAACCAATCCAAACCAATCCAAACCAACCAAACCAATCCAAACCAATCCAAACCAATCCAACCAATCCAAACCAATCCAAACCAATCCAAACCAATCCAAACCAATCCAAACCAATCCAACCAATCCAAACCAATCCAAACCAATCCAAACCAATCCAAACCAATCCAAATCCAATCCAAACCAATCCAAACCAATCCAAACCAATCCAAACCAATCCAAACCAACCAAACCAATCCACATCCAATCCAAACCAATCCAAACCAATCCAAACCAATCCAAATCCAATCCAAACCAATCCAAACCAATCAGGAAATGGCAGCTCTTGGTTCTTCAAGTTTCTACCTAAACAATAAGGTAATTAACTGTATAGGTAAACAAAGTAGGCAAACAAGATTAGCGTAGTATAAACAGTGTAAGTTGCGATTGTTTTCTTCAAGTCGAGTCAAGTACAAGACACTGAAGACGACCACACAGTTGTGGTCGAAATACGTATCTGCAAAGATAACGAAAATTAACTGGTGGAATTAAATGGACAGTACTTAATTCGTCTTAGACGGTCCAATCCAAATCCAATCCAAATCCAATCCAAATCCAAATCCAATCCAAATCCAATCCAAATCCAATCCAAATCCAATCCAAATCCAATCCAAATCCAATCCAAATCCAATCCAAATCCAATCCAAATCCAATCCAAACCAATCCAAACCAATCCAAACCAATCCAAATCCCATCCAAACCAATCCAAACCAATCTAAACCAATCCAAATCCTATCCAAATCCTATTCAAACCAATCCAAACCAATCCAAACCAATCTAAACCAATCCAAATCCCATCCAAACCTATTCCAAACCAATCCAAACCAATCCAAACCAATCCAAACCAATCCAAACCAATCCAAATCCAATCCAAACCAATTCCAATCCAAACCAAACCAAACCAATCCAAACCAATCCAAACCAATCCAAACTAATTTAAACCAATCCAAACCAATCCAAACCAATCCAAACCAATCCAAACCAATCCAAACCAATCCAAACCAATCCAAACCAATCCAAATCCAATCCAAACCAATCCAAACCAATCCAAACCAATCCAAACCAATCCAAACCAATCCAACCAATCCAAACCAATCCAAATTCAATCCAAATCCAATCCAAATCCAATCCAAATCCAATCCAAATCCAATCCAAATCCAATCCAAATCCAATCCAAATGCAATCAAAATCCAATCAGGGAAATGGCAGCTCTTGGCTCTTCAAGTTTCTACCTAAACAATAAAGTAATTTACTGTATAGGTAAATAAAGTAGGCAAATAAGATTAGCGTAGTATAAACAGTGTAAGTTGCGATTGTTTTCTTCAAGTCGAGTCAAGTACAAGACACTGAAGACGACCACACAGTTGTGGTCGAAATACGTATCTGCAAAGATAACGAAAATTAACTGGTGGAATTAAATGGACAGTACTTAATTCGTCTTAGACGGTCCAATCCAAATCCAATCCAAATCCAATCCAAATCCAATCCAAATCCAATCCAAATCCAATCCAAATCCAATCCAAATCCAATCCAAATCCAATCCAAATCCAATCCAAATCCAATCCAAATCCAATCCAAATCCAATCCAAATCCAATCCAAATCCAATCCAAACCAATCCAAAACCCATCCAAAACCAATCCAAACCAATCTAAACCAATCCAAATCCCATCCAAACCTATCCAAACCAATCCAAACCAATCCAAACCAATCTAAACCAATCCAATTCCCATCCAAATCCTATCCAAACCAATCCAAACCAATCCAAACCAATCCAAACCAATCCAAACCAATCCAAACCAACCAAACCAATCCAACCCAATTCCAATCCAAACCAAACCAAACCAATCCAAACCAATCCAAACCAATCCAAACCAATTTAAACCAATCCAAACCAATCCAAACCAATCCAAACCAATCCAAACCAATCCAAACCAATCCAAACCAATCCAAACCAATCCAAACCAATCCAAACCAATCCAAACCAATCCAAACCAATCCAAACCAATCCAACCAATCCAAACCAATCCAATCCAATCCAAATCCAATCCAATCCAATCCAAATCCAATCCAAATCCAATCCAAATCCAATCCAAATCCAATCCAAATCCAATCCAAATCCAATCCAAATCCAATCCAAATCCAATCTAAATCCAATCCAAGTCCAATCCAAATCCAATAATTAAAAAGCTTTCGTCCAAGTACTAACTTGTAAGGTCGAAGCTCATTTTTATTGTTTGAGCAGAAAGTTAAGGGAAAAAACACCCAATATGCTGAGCACCACTGAAGTAGATTATTCTGGCAATCATCTTAATTCCTAATGGGTCATAGGCAAAAGCGTACCTTGTGTTCCAAACATAATACTTCAGAATTGTCTGCCTTAGTAATTCTGAACGATACTTGTTGCAGTAACTTCCATACGACTGAAACCGGTTGTATTGATGCAGCATTAGTTCATCCATAACATGTTTGCTACTTAGGTGTGGTTCTGGAAATTTCCGTTGAGGATTCAAAATGAATAACCTTGAGATACCGGAGGGATAATAATCCGACTTGGATGAAAAAACAGTCGATGTTCATGTGTACATTTATGTATAAGAATTTTCGCTAGAATGTTTATAAAACGTCGTCCTCAAGTTGACTATTATATCCATAAGCAATCAATCTCAATCGACTCCAATATTTTGTAAAATGAATTCCAGCTCCATCAACCATCGGACAATCTCATCGATTTGTGTATCCTGTCTGCCCGTCGCGTCGCTTGAGGCTTGAACAAAGTACACAAAAATCCATCAACCACTTAATCGTAGCGTGTAATTAGCTGGTGGTTCACAGCAGTGGGTATCAGAGATATGCATCGCAATACGTGCGGGAGGTGTGTACGATGATGGGGGTAAGGTGCACAGGGAAATATTTACATACCGCCCCACTCGATCGTTCTGACCATCATCAGCGCCGTTTGGAGGTCTCGCTGTGGGAAATCTCTTGACGATGATGTAGATTAGATATCATCAATCAACGAAGCACAATTTTTGTATATTTAAATAAGTGATCATACCGAAAAAGGCTTGACATTTATACCCGACCCGCCCGGTTCTGTTTGACCTGATCACATAAAGTTTGCATCGACAACAGCATCAACACTTATAGTGGGTTGGTAGTGATGCGGATGGTGGTGACACTTGTGCGAACGATTTCCTCCAGATCCAGTTCCGCGCGGGTAGCACTTCAAACCGCGGCGGTTAATCTTCGAGTGATTGAAAGAAGCCCGATAAGTACCTACACCTTCTGGTGACTGGTTGGGTACGCTTGCTATCGCTGAGTCACTTTCTATCTCTCGTTCTGTCTCTATTCACCCATTTACATGTTGATGGTTTATTAATGCTAATTAATGCATGCATTTTACAGTGGGATTTTTCCAAATTCATCCGGTCAAAATTATTCAAGCATCCAAATCATGATGTACAGTGTTGATTACGAAGTCGTACAAGTATAATCATTACTTGAAAATCATCTTGTGACTAAAATTGTCTAGGACTTAAAAACCGTGTCCCGTAGATGATCTCTAAGTTGGTTTCGATCGACACGTATCTACGAAGATATATTGCATGGAATATAATAAACGTGACTATTTTTAGTTCTGATAGAAACATTTCACTAAGCATTCTTCAAGTATGTTATAAAATGCTTCGATTGGAGTGTGTCACTGAAAGTGCGTAACACCGATAGTCGGCACGACTCAATGGAGGCATCTATGTATGTATACAGAAAATTTATTCATTAAGCAAAACAACTCGGGGAAGATTGCACATAAAACCGCGGATTCTTCCGACGCTTGAATGTTGCACTTTCTAGCTTAATTAAACACATTAACATCGGCACGGATCGTTGAGGTGTTCAAGCGGCCAAGGGTCATCTGATGTTGGAATGGTGTGCGTCTCATATGGACAAATACCATCCCGCGTTTCAAACGGCGTCTTACCGATCACCATGTAAGACTGGAAATATGGCACGTGCGCTTACTGTCCCTAATTGCTCCCAGCTGATACATACAAAGGGTGATATATCGCGAATTGTAAATCTTGAGTCGAGTGTGTAAACACCATCATGCGAATGGTACGCCACTGTCAGGTGTTGCGTAACAAAACAATTGGCAGTTATACAGGCGTTCTCAAACGAGTTGGTTGTTTCTGACTTGATATTGGCAGTAGAATTAGAAGAGCTAGAACGCTGTAGTCACAATGTGAATCAATATAAATCCAACTTGTTTGTTTTTCTGAGCACCATGACGCTGCTCTAACGCCTTCAAGTACCGGTACTGAACGCGAAGTTGTAGGGGAACTGTTCCATTGTCCATCTCACTGAACAAATTCATCTCATCTGGAAACAGAGGAATATAATACCAATTTCATAGTTTTTTTTTCTCATTTCTGAAAACAATCGCAAACATGAGAAACAAAGAAAAACAATCCAATGCTCTGTTATTAATAGAATGAACATGTTAGCTATGAGATGAATATTCGAAACAGCTTGGTAACCGGAGTTAGCTTGTTAAGTTAGATGAAAAATGTTTGCATTAACTCCCACTGCCACGTTATTTCGGATAAATCAGAACTAAATAATAGGTATATTTTGAGAAAATATGTCAAATACTTTTTACCCTAAATTGTGATTCGGTGCTCCATTGTTATAGAAGCAATGATTCTGACGACCCCTATTATTGACTGCATCCGAAAAACATTATATACCAAAATGTGAAGATTCACTTTGATAAGTTCAAAATAGCCATTTCGCGTGCATAACGATGCAAGCAACACGATCGATGGTAGTAGTTTTTGTGTTTTAAAACTCATTACTATTTGGCTGGGCTTTGGGTGATCAAAGGTGTGAAACTTAGAGACGCCCTAAAGGTACTCATTAACCCTGTGATTGCCATTGCACTGTTATTAACAGGCCTGTGAGATTTGTCCGAGATTAGGCAAACATCCATCAAAGGCAAGTCCGGTTGACCGACATGTGTGCAGGTCAAATAGAATAACATTTTCGCGTGGATAACAATGGAGTGTAGAAGTTTGATGTGTACAGTATTTTATGAGAGTTGCAAAACATACAATTTTCTAAGGAGATTATTTTAAAGTTGAGCAAGAGTCACTGGCAATTTGCAATTTCTGAAAACTAGCTGTTTGTTTTTTGGTTACATTTTCAAAAATATCCAATTTTTGGGTCTATTTTTTGTCAGCCAATTTTTAAATTGAACGTTTTTGTGGGCACGAGATGAAAGAGCCATAACCATAACTAAACAATCATAATTTGAATTTCGGCACTGTGCGAAAACTATTACGCCAGATTTGGGGTTTTGGAAATGTATACATATATGTAGATAAACGTGTGGTGAATTTGAAATTCACCACGGGCTTCATTCTATAATCACCTTAAGCAAATCAGAATCCTCCAAGGAATTGCTTCTGTACATATTTCCGCCATAAATACCTCCAAAAGTGTTTCTATTATTGCTTCCGGTTCTGTTTTTCTCTCTGAGGAATTCCCAGATTGATAGGAAGCATTAAAGCAGTTTAGAAACTGTTTTTCATAGAAATTTAGCGCCGCCCGCCTGAGTTTTAGGCGTGATGTTAAAATTGTTCCCCAAATTCGGGGTTCGTTATTCTCACTCTGTTTTACGAGTAAGAGTAAACTTTCGCTTAAGTAAAATTTAGATTAAGTAAATTTTCGCCGAAAATCGTTTTACGAGAATAAAATATTTTTCCGTTTTCTCACTTCTGTCATGTCTTTAGTAGCTTCACCAATACTTTTTTGTTCCGTTTTAGCACCAAAATATGCTGTGCGGCGGCTCTTTCGTCATGATTTTCCACAAAGTACAGGGTGTTCAATAAGTTCGAATACACATGTTTGATCATTGTGTTTGTAAGCCCAATGTACATATTCTGTATTAGTATTGGTGTCAGCGTTAGCGGTATATATAAGCTATCGGATGTGTGTGGTGTCGACATTCTGTCACTTGTCGTTTGTTTATTACGTGCGTTTAAAATAAATTGCGGCATCATAAATAGCCGTTTTTGAAGTTCAAAATCATTGCGGCGTACTTCAAAACTGAGGTTTTGTGGACGATTGATGCCCCCAGTGGCCCGGTGATAAGACGGAGATGAGCCCTACGTATTCCAATAGGACGATAACCCTTTATACACGAAAATTGCGATTTTAGCCTAATATGGGGACAATTTCATCGACTTTTTGGACAAAAGATTGCGACCACCCAGCTTCCCGGATTTGAACCCTCTAAGCTTTTTTGTTTGGTCCTTTATTATGTTAAAGCTGTACGAATACAAGGTCAGTAACTTGGACCAGTTCAAGACGTAATTCTCAAAATCTGGAACGAAATGCCCATGCAGACCGTGCGTGCCGCTTGCGGTGGGTTTTAGAAACGTTTGAAGCTCGTGAAGAAGTACAAATTAGAGGTCATTCCAAAAGAAATGTTACAAACGTTCCTTATAAACAATACTTCCAATGAAATGCAACCGGAAAAAGAAATAATTTAATCTCAATTTCTAAACTTTTAAAATTTTTTGAAAGTGTATTCGAACTTATTGAACACCCTGTAGATGACTAGGCGCTTGAAATCGATAAGTGACCACATTGGCCACTCTTGGTAACTATGAGGTGCCTCCGGGGAACCCGTAGAAGAGGACATTTCCATTTTTTCACCAATATAAGCCGTGCGGCGACTCTTTTGTCATGATTTTCCACAAAATAGATGATTCCCGAGCAGCACAGGTCAGACAAAAATGGTTGCATCAACTTGTATGCAACTATATCTGGTCACATATTAGTTGCAGTAACCTAAGTGTGCCATGTGTGCTGCTAGGGTCCCCTCCTACGGGTTCCCATATGTTTGATGGAAAAACATGACAAAAGATCCGCCGCACGGCGTATTTTGGTGTTAAAACGGAAATGTCCCCTTTTATGGGTTCCCCGAGGGTACCTCATAGGCTCCAAGAGTGGCCAATGTGGTCAATTATCGATTTCAAGCGCATAATCATCTATTTTGTGAAAAATCATGACGAAAGAACCGCCGCACGGCATATTTTGGTGCTAAAATAGAAATGTCCCCCCCTGCGGGTTCCCTGGGGAAACCTTGCATGTAGCAGGAGTGGCCGCTTTCGTCGGAAGCCCTCTCATGGACCATACATTACCGTTTTAAGAGAATCTACAGGGGATGGACAAAATAATTAGGATAGGCAAATTTTGGGTAAAATTAGATGTGTTGTAACTATCTTAGTTTTCATCCGATTTTGACAATTCAGGCATGCCCGAACTAGAAAATTAATCCAGTTTGACGGTATGTCCATGGAACCGACTATGGCCACCGGATTCCGGAGATATTCCGGGTTTTTCGGAGGTAGGTTCAAAATCGTAAATTTGAGGTGGATATTAGGAGAAGTGGTGGTTAAAAATTGAATAATTTTAGTAATCACAAATGAAGTAGGGCTCTTGCTGATTGGAACCATATATTGAGATTTGGAATCGGACCAGAATCAAGTGAGATATGGCCATTTCTTTATAATCGGTTCCAATCGATACTTATCAAAGGAATCAGGCCACAAATTCTTTTGAATCTCGCCTTTTCATAGGTCGTCCACTAGAATTTTATTCTAGAAGGCCTCTAATGTGTCAAGAATGAAAAACCAATTGAATAAACGGATCCTGGAGTCGCTGGGATGTCCCCGGGGAACCTGTGAATGGGGACATTTAAATTTTAGCACCAAAATCAGTCATTCGACGGCTCTTTTTTCATGGTTTTCGATCAGGAGGCGAAGTATGAATATAAAATGGTCAATTGACGGTTCTGACCGCTTCCAGGACCTACGAATTGGCCAGGGGAACCTGTTGAAGGGGACATTTAAGTTTTAGCACCAAAACCAGTCATTCGAAGGCTCTTTTCATGGTTTCCGATCAGGAAGCGAAGTATGAATATAAAATGGTCCAATGACGGCTCTGGCCGCTTCCAGGATCTACGGATTGGCCCTGGGAACCTGTTGAAGGGGACATTTTAGTTTTACCACCAAAACCAGTCGTTCGACGGCTTTTTTTTTTCATGGTTTTCGATCAGGAAGCGAAGTATGAATATAAAATGGTCCATTGCCGGCTCTGATCGCTTTCAGGGTCTACGGATTGGCCCCGGGGAAGGCTCTTGGTCGTTCGACGGCTCTTTTTTCATGGTTTTCGATCAGGAAGCGAAGTATGAATATAAAATGGTCAATTGACGGTTCTAACCACTTCCAGGACCTACGGATTGGCCCCGGGGAACTGTGGAAGGGGACATTTTAGTTTTATCACCAAAACCAGTCGTTCGACGGCTCTTTTTTCATGGTTTTCGATCAGGAAGCGAAGTATGAATATAAAATGGTTCAGTGTAGGCTCTGACCGCTTCCGGGATCTAAGAATTGGCCTCGGGGAACCTGTGGAAGGGGACATTTTAGTTTTACCACCAAACCAGTCGTTCGACGGCTCTTTTTTCATGGTTTTCGATTAGGAAGCGAAGTATGAATATAAAATGGTCAATTGACGGTTCTGACCGCTTCCAGGACCTACGGATTGGCCCGGTGGAACCTGTGGAAGGGGACATTTATGTTTAGCACCAAACCCAGTAATTCGAAGGCTCTTATTTCATGGTTTCCGATCAAGAAGCGAAGTATGAATATGAAATGGTCCATTGCCGGCTCTGGCCGATTCCAGGATCTACGGGTTAGCCCCGAGGAACCTGTGGAAGAGGACATTTTAGTTTTAGCACCAAAACCAGCCATTCGACAGCTCTTCATTCATGGTTATCGATCAGGAAGCGAAGTACGAAAATAAAATAGTCCATTGACGGCTCTGACCGCTTCCACGACCCACGGATTGCCCCCGGGGAACCTGTGGAAGGGAACATATTAGTTTTAGCACTAAAATCAGTTATTAGACGGCTCTTTTTATAGGTTTTCGATCAGGAAGCAAAGTATAAATATAAAAGGACCATTGAAAGCTTTGACCGCTGCCGGGACCTACTGGTTGCCCCTGAGGAACCTGTGGAAGGGACTTTTAGATTTTATACCAAAATCAATCATTCGACGAAGAGCTGTAGAATGATTGATTTTGGTGTAAGCAATATAAGCAAATTATGAATATAAAAATGACCATTGATGACTCTGACCGCTCTCAGGAACTACAGATTCCCCCCGGAAAACCAGTGGAAATAAACATTTAAGTTGCAGCACCAAAACCAATAACTCGACGGTTTTTTATCAGAAAGCGAAGAATGAGTATAAATTGAAGCATTAATGGATCTGACCGCTTCTAGGACTTACGGATTGCCCCCGGGGAACTGTGGAAAGGGACATTTTAGTTTTAGCACAAAAATCAATCATTGGACGGCTCTTTTTTCTTGGATTTCAATCAGAATGTGAAGTATGAACAAGAAATGGACCATTGACGGATCTGACCATTTACTGGACCTACGGATAGCTCACGGGGAACCTGCCTACTTCATACTTCGCTTCCTGATCCAAAGCCATAAAAAAAGTCGTTGTACGACTAGCTTTGGTGCTAAAACTAAAATGTCCCCTTCTCAAGTTTCCTGGGCCAATCTGTAGGTCCAAAAAGCGGTCAGATCCCTTTTATATTCATTTCTCGATTCCTAATCAGGGAAGATCCATAAAGTACGTTACGCAATAATCGGCGATTTTCAACCACCCCTCCCCCCTTCGTGACACTTTTTGAATTAAACCTCTAGAATTTTTGTATGAATCGTCACACTGCTCGTTGTATGAATCATCACACACCAATCGAAAAGAGCCGTCGAATGACTGGTTATGATGCTTAAAATAAAATGTCCCCTTACACAGATTCTCCAGGAGCAATCCGTGGGTCTTGGAAGCGGTCAGAATTGTCAATGGACCATTTTATATCGATCGAAAACCATGAAAAAAGAGTCGTCGAATGACTGGTTTTGGTGGTAAAACTAAAATGTCCCCTTCCACAGCTTCCCCGGAGCTAATCCACAGGTCCAGAAAGCGGTCAGAGCCGTCAATGGATTAATTTATATTCATGCTTCGCTTCCTGATCGAAAACCATGAGAAAAGAGCCTTCAAATGACTGGTTTTGGTGCTAAAACTAAGATGTCTCCTTCCACAGGTTCGCCTGGGCCAATCCGTAGGTCCTGAAAACGGTACGAGCCGTCAATGGACCATTTTATATTCATACTTCGCTTCCTGATCGAAAACCATGAAAAAAAAAGCCGTGGAATGACTGGTTTTGGTGGTAAAATTAAAATGTCCCCTTCCACAGGTTCCCCGGGGCCAGTCCGTAGGTCTTGAAAGCGGTCAGAGCCGTCAATGGATTATTTTATATTCATGCTTCGCTTCCTGATCGAAATCCATGAAAAAAGAGCCTTCGAATTATTGGTTCTGGTGCTAAACTTATATGTCCCCTTTCACAGGTTCCCCCGGGCCAATCCGTAGGTCCTGGAAGCGGTCAGAACCGTCAATTGACCATTTTATATTCATATTTCGCTTCCTGATCGAAAACCATGGAAAAAGAGCCGTCGAACGACTGATTTTGGTGATAAAGCTAAAATGTCCCCTTCCACAGGTTCCCCGGGGCCAATCCGTAGATCCTGGAAGCGGCCAGAGCCGTCATTGGACCATTTTATATTCATACTTCGCTTCCTGATCGGAAACCATGAAAAAAGAGCCGTCGAATGACTGATTTTGGTGCTAAAATTTAAATGTCCCCATTCACAGGTTCCCCGGGGACATCCCAGCGACTCCAGGATCCCTTTATTCTATTGGTTTTTCATTCTTGACACATTAGAGGCCTTCTAGAATAAAATTATAGTGGACGACCTATGAAAAGCAGGATTCAAAAGAATTTGTGGCCTGATTCCTTTGATAAGTATCGATTAGAACCGATTATAAAGAAATGGCCATATCTCACTTGATTCTGGTCCGATTCCAAATCTCAATATATGGTTCCAATCAGCAAGAGCCCTACTTCATTTGTGGTTACTAATATTATTCAGTTTTTAACCACAACTTCCCCTAATATCCACCTCAAATTTACGATTTTGAACCTACCTCCGAATAACCCGGAATATCTCCGGAATCCGGTGGCCATAGTCGGTTCCATGGACATACCGTCAAACTGGATTAATTTTCTAGTTCGGGCATGCCTGAATTGTCAAAATCGGATGATAACTAAGATAGTTACAACATATCTAATTTTACCCAAAATTTGCCTATCCTAATTATTTTGTCCATCCCCTGTATGAAGAATTAGCGATCGAAAGGCATATATTGAGCGATTTTTATGCTCCCCTTATATGACCGACAAGGTCTCCGTGGAAGTCGTTTCCCGTGGAAGTCGGAGCCATTGTCTCCAGAACCAGCATATCACCACATAGCCACAAATTTGATGAGTTTATCTTTTGAACATCGGAGCTACTTCTAACGGCGTTGCAGTCTTGGATAATCAAAACGAATGTTTTAGATTTTTCCCGACGTTTCGACTCTATTTCGAGTCTTCTTCAAGGGGAGAATTCTACGAAATCGTTTGTCGTTTAAAGGTACATATTCTGTTGGTGTCAATTTTTAAATTGTACATCGGATATTAAACTAAGTGAAACGAAGCGATTTTTGTAACAGATAATTTCACTTAGTTGCTCACTTGATTCTCACTAAACTTCTATAATCTAAATTAATGATTTCGTGTGTGTTACTTCTACGTGAAGTTAAACGATTTACAATGATATGGAAATGCTAATATCATCTTCCAAACTTGGACGTACATGTTCATGATAGCATTAGAGGCGAAAGTATAGAATTGATAGTTCCGTTAGGATACGGCAGGCATGAAGAATGTTTTTATAGAAGTCGATTTGAAAGCGAGCGGAGGGCAATATTTGTGATGGCATATATCGCACGACCTTCCTTCTGCCAAGCTCCCGTATGAAGGGGGAGGGAAGAATATCAGTGTGGAAGCTGGAAGCTGTGGCCAGTGGAGATATATCAGCTTCCACACTGATATTCTTCTGAAGATGATATTAGCATTTCCATATCATTCTATAATCTTTTTTATATTACTATTAAATCCACTTTCAAACTTTTATTTCAAAAAATTATCCATATAAATAAATTTATTGTAATCCATCTCTTCTTAAATATAAACTGCACCTTGATCTGACATTTTATTCAATTAAATATAAAAAAAAATTATTGTTAAAAGTATTTTGAGAATCAAGTGAGCAATTAAGTGAAATTATCTGATATAAAAATCGCTTCGTTTCACTTAGTTTAACATCCGAAGTACAATTTAAAAATTAACACCAACAGAATATGTACCTTTAAACGACAAACGATTTCGTAGAATTCTTTCCTTGAAGAAGACTCGAAATATAGTCGAAACGTCGGGAAAATCTTAAACATTCGTTTTGATTATCCAAGACTGCAACGCCGTTAGAATTAGTTCCGATATACCAACATCAGTCGAACCCTCATCATCATTATCTTTCGAACGGTATATAAACTTTGTAATTCGGTTATAATTTGACTGTTTTATAAGCATTTACATTTCTTGGTCAATATGACCTTAACATCTTATTCGTAAGTTTTTCCTAATATCCGAAGAAGGTTAAACAGAACTTTTATTAAGTTTCTGTTTCGGGGTAATGGCTTTTGGAGTAGTGTCCCATTTGGGGTACTGTGCCATTCGGGGTACTAGCATTCGGGGTATTGTGGTGGAGCCACGCCATTTCTCCTTTAAGGAACAAATATCCCATCCCCTACCCCTACCAGTACCGCCAATCTTGTTCTAGTTCTAGGTTTGAATCCCGTGGGCGTCATACATTCTTAATCTTCGAAAATATTCGTAAAACACAGAATTTCATCATTTCACGATTTTTTTTTATCTTCTGGGTTTATTCTACATGGAAAAGTGTTCAGTAAAAGATATTTTAATCACACACTACGAATGGAAAAATTTACCCGAGAATTATTTGACTAACACTGAAACGAAACGTAGAAATCTTGGTTAGCGTTGGTAGAATCATACTTAAATCTCAATCATTGAGGCCTCATGCGTGAGCCAAACCGCTTGTTATTCTGCAGGGGAGCACTGCACCGTGCTTGAGTTTTCCTCACAGAATCGCATGGTTTCCCGGGTAGACGATAATAGCTCATGAACAGTAAAACGTGATATGTATTAATAACAAAACGTGATATGAACTTACTGAAATAATTTAGGGTAAAAATAACAAGCGAAAATAACAAAAATTTGCACCTAATTAGGCCGATACAAATTTTTAAAATCTATTTTGTCTCCCTCCTCCTCGGATTTTTTTTGCCAAAAAATAATATTTTGAGGGGCAACAAAATAAAATTCGGATAATTTTGAGGATTTCCAAAATTTTCTTTAACAAATCCGAGAAGTTTTATGATTTTTTTCATTTCAATGTATATTTTTTATTATCCCCCCCAAGACCAGTAGGACAAAATGTTAATTAAATATTTGACCATATCATAAAATAAAAATATCAGGTTTTGCAATTAACAAAAACTTATCAATATGTTGAACTATTAGTTTGTTAATAGCTAAACCTGATATTTTAATGATATTTCGGTGCAAATTTTTGTTATTTTCGCTTGTTATTTTTACTCTTATTTCCAACAAGTTTTATCATGTTTTGTTATCGATAGCACGACTTCTACCCACTCGGGTTCTCTCATTAGCAGGAGCATCGTGCAGGAGATTTGAGAACCTGAGTTTTTCCCAACACTGATCTTGGTGGTTTTCAATGTAATATTCCTATTACAAAGCTTATTTAAAGTCTACTCCTACATGCTAGATCGTTTTTAAATTTATTTTTTTACTTTAAATTATTATTTTAGAATTAATTTTTGTATTCGCGAAGGATGAGAGGCAAGCTACAAAAATCTCACCACGTTTTATTCCATGACAGGGCATCAAAGTGTGCAATATCTGCTTAATTATTGTATTTATTACCGGTTTTAACTCGGTGAATTAAGGACATAGTTGTCACGTCCACGTCACTCCCACAAACATTCGAATGCTACGAATAGCGTTGAACAAAGTCCAATATTCAAATTATTAACCTGCTCATGAACATATTTCTTCAACGGAGTCTATGTATTTCGGCTCAAACTTTGGGAAAAGGCAGCAGTTACGCGCAACTAAATCAAGCCAAAATACGCAACGGGATCAACGCAAAATGTGGATAGGATTCTTATTACACTTCACTTTATATAATTAGTAACTAGTCTGACGTAAACACTTATTATTTTTCGCAATTCTAACAATTATGAAAAATTGATCGCGGAGCAAATGTAAGCAAACTAAAAATTAGGGTGGTTCAAAAAATAAATTGTGCTTCTCCACGCTCAGTCGATTCTGTTCCAAATTCTGTGTACTCCGATTGTTTGGGCTGGTTTGGATAGGGGCTGATTGGCCGTTTTAGGTTTGTATGAGAAATGGTATAAGGAGGCGAAATTTTTCTTTGTACTGTGGCCTGTGGTGCTTCCCCATTAGACACCGGCAAGGAGCGAGCCTACATGACTGGGGGTAATAATCATGAGCTTTAACTCTACAGGATTCGCATATTTATTGGTCGTTCAATATTATTTGTTTTTACTCCAGGTTGCGAAACTTGTGAAGAGGCGCTATTGTAATCAATGTAATGAAAAGTTTATTTTTCTCATTCTAATTTTAATACAAACTTAAAACGGCCTCTGTTAAGTCAGTTATTTTCCTAATAGGCTCAGGTTTGCGGAGGACACTCATGGGATGGAGTCCTGTGGGCGTGCTGGAGCATAGTAAATTTTGGGCCACCCTACTAATAGTCTAGCAATCGCAATACCTTTCAATAACAAGTTCAATTGGCTCACATTTTGACCGTTCTCAATGCTCGATTGGCTCAAAATTTCCGCCTTCGCATATCTCTTATTAAAGGATCCATAGGAAAAATGCCATGGAGTGGCATATTGCTAACAATATCCAGGTGGTGGTTGCCTAGGACATGAATCTTCCTAAAAGCCAGAGCTCCACCCAAAAGAAAAATATTGGGTCATCGTGAAACGAAACGTCAAAAAGAAAAGTCTGTTGTCAGCGAGATGTACACCCAACCAGCGGTTGTTAGATTTTCTAACAATTCTGTATAAGAATCTACCAACACCTGTATAAGAACTGGGCATATGCGAAATTGTTAGATTCTTATACAAAAAATGTAAGAAAAGCTTACAAAATTGTTAGATTTTTATACAATATTTGTATAAGAATCTAGCAATTTCGCATATGCCCAATTCTTATACAGGTTTTGGTAGATTCTTATACAGAATTGTTAGAAAATCTAACAACTGCCGGTTGGGTGTAGGCTGTACAAAACGTGATGGAAGGAGTCATTCAATCGCATTCGCTGAAAAAGAAGCTTGTATGAATATTTTTTTGTTTATTCTGTATGTATTGAGGATGACAAAAGAAACATGCACACATTCTTGTTTAATCAATTTTCGTAACACCTCGTAGCACATCGTTGTTTTGGAGAAGTTTCGTTAAACAATTTTTCGCGCTTGAATTTTGGGGAATTGACCCCATGAGTTTTGGGTATTCGCCTACCACGGTTTCAGAGGAAATTCTTATAAAGCTATTCTGGGGAATTTATCCTCCAAGGGATTCAGCGGATTTTCTCCCCCTAGACATTCTAAGTAGACCTGTGCGCCGAAGTATTTGTAAACGGCGGCGGCGTAAAGCCATGTTTACAATGGCAGCGGCGGCGTCACGCCGTAAGCAATGTTCGGCGTCGCGGCGTGAATCGGCGTAAAGAATTTTGTGTAGAGAAAAAAAATTAACGCGGCAATACATATCATACTTTTTATGAATTTCAGGGTTTTTCGTTTTACAGATGTTTTACAGGGCTAGCTACAGTTAGACTGATGGGGTGAATGAACATTCTTTCTTCTTTTTTTTTTTTTTTTTGTGGTGGTTACAATGGCAGCTGTCCCTTGCTATTAATCTACACTGTACCCCGCCCATATTGGCTTCTATGAGCCTCCCGTTTTCATCATCACACAGACGTTCCTAAGCGATGTTGCTCATGTGGTCACTGTTATGGGCCGTTTGATGAAAACAAGGATTTGTATAACAGCCCACCCCCATCATTATAAGCACTTAGTATTGTCAAACTACCATCACTAATATCAACATCACTCTTTTCTTCTTCTTTTTTACCTTTACAAAAGTATATAAGTTTTTCTGCCACTACAAATCATTTCACTCAGTATAAGCAATGAAATCACGCATCATATATAATATCATTACGTTAATGTTAACATAGTCATCATGATCACCGAAAATTATTGCGGTCACTATCACCGTATCGTTCTTTCTCCACATTCACAACTTCTCCACTATCTCAACTCCCTTAAGCAGGAAACCAGCCTCAGAAACGAGTCACCGAAAAATCACCAAACGGTCAAAACCAAATTACTAAATCGTCGGCACCATCTTTGTTCATAATTCCGTTCAACCTTTCCAAATTCACGTCACGACTTATACTATGTTCACACTAGGGCCTTGTAACATGTTATTCGGCTGATGAGCTTTCTTTTGCCGATAATTTGAATAACATGTTATTCAGGCCGTAGTGCAAACATAGTATTAATAAGTATATAAGTCACTGCTTACGATTTTGTTGAACATATATTACAGTCGTGTGTTTAATGATGAGTCGATTCACTTAATTCACTTCACCCATGACTGCCAACACCGCTACATCAATTTTTACATCAACTATATTTTGCACTTCTCAGTAACCATCCTAAACAACACTTCAGCATAATTTTCCACCTATTTCCTAAATCAATTTTTAGGTTATTATTTTGATATAATATGCACACACACTCACAGAAACATATATACGTTTTTCACGAATGTGCATATATATATAAACAAAGTACGGTTATCATTTACAAAGTAAACACATATGATATATACATTTACGCAATGGAATAAAAATATGATAAATTTATAAGTTATTTGATTTTCACTTACCATGTATGTATTCTTTCTATCTACTTACCACTTATTAGCTTTAATAAGTGTTTACCAGATTTCAGATTCTTCCGATTCCTGACGATATTAGTAGGATCATGCTGCATTTGGTGTTGGCTCGGAGTCCTCTTAATTTCGAAGCTCCATCATAATTTATTATAGTTGAGATCGGGTTAGATAGTGAGGAAAATAATGAAAAGAATGGATATAAGTAAATGTCATTTTATTATTTATGAGGTTCTTTTAAATGGGATTCTCAAATTAGTGTAGTGTTATATTTAATATCAGTCGGATTTAATTAAGTAGCTTGTTTTTTTCTAATTTCAGTTAGAGATTTATATAATAAGTGATTAATTTGGTTACAGCATAGCTGGGCCTTTCGACGATAATATCGATTTATTGAATAATTTTTCCTCAATGTGGTCCACGTTGTCTTGTAACTGATCTAGCAGGAAATAATGAGCACTCCATTTTATAACTTATTTTTAACATAAACGTTGACTACGATAAAATTATGAGAAGTCTTTTCTAAAGTAACTCTCTAGTACAGGATGCTAGACTTGGATCAGCTAAATAGTATCTTCAAAACTATGTCGCATAGGACATTAAGCTACGGAGCCAATGTTGAATACATTCAAATGAATTATAGATTGTTGTGAAAGGAGGTGTCTGTATCGATTATCTATTTTGACATTATTCAGTTACAACACAATAGGAGGCTAAGCACAATTGACTGACTATTAAAAGGCTCTTTATTCAATAAATTCAGTCGAATTATACCACACCTCCCTTAGCTTCTATCCGCGACATGTAGCACGCACCCTGTCGGTCATTGAGGAAACCGAATAGGAGTATACGAACTTACAATTCAATTCCCATAATCTACACCACTTTCTTCATGTGTATTCAAATAGATTCCAACCCCCAGTTCGTAGACTCCTACCAGCACAGATTACAATTCTCCTAGAATCTTCTTCTTATATATATATAAAACTCAATGTTTGTATGTTTGTATGTATGTTTGTATGTATGTTCCAGCATAACTTCTGAACCCATTTACCGATTTTAACCAAATTTGGAACACACATTCTTTATCTTGAGGAGACGACGATAGGGGGGTTAGACATGCTCTTTGGAAAAGGGGGAGGGTATGGGGGAGGGGTATTGATTAGTTCTCGGTCAACTCAGTGTAAATTCTGAACCCCTTGGCCGATTTCAACCAAATTTAGAACATAAATTCTTAATCTTAAGGAGGGGACGATAGGGAGGGGGGGTCGAGCATGCATTTTGGAAAAGAAGGAGGGTATGGGGGGAGGGGTATTGCTTAATTATCGATCTACGCAGTTTAAATTCTGAACCCCTTGGCCGAATTCGACCAAATTTGGAACACAAATTCCTTATCTTAAAAAGAAGATGATAGGGGGTTAAGCATGCTTTTTGGAAAAGGTAGAGGGTGTGGGGGGAGGTGTATTGATTAGTTATCGATCAACTCAGTGTAAATTCTGAACCCCTAGGCCGATTTCAACCAAATTTGGAACACAAATTCTTTATCTCAAGGATGGGACGATAGGGGAGTTGAGCATGCTCTTTGGAAAAGGGGGAGGGTGTGGGGGGAGGGGTATTTCTTAGTTATCGTTCAACGCAGTTTAAATCCTGAACCCCTTGGCTGATTTCGACCAAATTCGGAACACGTTTACCTTATCTTAAAAAGGAGACGATGGGGAGCTAAGCATGCTCTTTGGAAAAGGAGGAGGGTGTGGGGGGAGGGGTATTGCTTAGTTATCGGTCAACTCAGTGTAAATTCTAAACCCTTTGGCCGATTTCAACCGAAATTGAAACACAAATTCTTTATCTTACAGAGGGAACGATAGGAGAGTTAAGCATGCTCTTTGGAAAAGGAGGAGGGTATGGGGGAAGGGGTATTGCTTAAGTATCGATCAACGCAATTTAAATTCTGAACCCCTTAGCCGATTTCGACCAAATTTGGAACACAATTTCCTTCTCTTAAGAAGGGGACGATAGAGGGTTAAGCATGCTCTTTGGAAGAGGGGGAGGGTGTGTGGGAAGGGGTATTGCTTAGCTATCGATCAACTCAGTGTAAATTCTAAGTCCCTTGGCCGATTTCGACTAAATTTGGAACACAAATTCCTTATCTTAAGAAGGGGGCGATAGGGGGTTAAGTATGCTCTTTGAAAAAGAGGGAGGGTGTGGGGGGAGGTGTATTGCTTAGTTACCGATCAACTCAGTGTAAATTCTGAACCCCTTGACTGATTTCAAACAAATTCGGAACACAAATTCTTTGTCATAAGGAGACGACGATAGGAGATTAGGGATGCTCTTTACAAAAGAGGGAGGGTATGGGAGGAGGGGTATTGTTTAGCAATCGATCAACTCAATGTAAATCCTGAGCCGCATGACCGATTTGAACCAAATTTGTATCAAATATTGTCTGTCCTAAGGAAGCGATTTTAGTGGATGTGGTTAAGTAATTTTAAAAATGGGGGAGGGTGTGGGAGTTGCTTAGTTATCGATCAATTTAGCATGACTTCTGAACCCATTTATCGATGTCCACCAAATTTGGAAACCATATTATCTGTCTAAGGAAGACTATATCATACTGGGTATGAGTGCCATAGCTAAATGAGAGAGAGGGTATATTCATTAAACCAAACACGTAAACACGTAATCCCTACCCAAAGGAAACTATTATAGAGAGGCTGGAAGGGACTTTTGGAATGGGATGGAGGGGGGTAATGGGATTGGGTATTGTTGTTCATCGGAATAATGGTATGCCCAGTGAAAAGCAATGATTAATGTGTTTCCTTCTGAATGATGGATGTGATTGCTTCTTTAAAAGTAGGCATTTGCCCGGAATAAGGCAATGGTGGGTGTGATCCCTTCTTTAAAAATATGCGTTGCCCGGAATATGGCATCGATGAATGTTTTTCCTTCTTTAGAAATAGACATTTGCCCGGAATGACCTTTCAAACCTACGATCCCTTCTTCAAAATCAGTCAATGTTTCCAAAGCCTTCTTTTAATCAAATGATAAAGTATGAATAAGTAAACACAATTACCCTGTTGACCAATTGGTTTTATCATTTTCCGATTGTAAAAGAAAACTGCAAACCAAACTGGCAATTCCGAGCAAGGCCGGGTACATAAAGCTAGTATATCAATATTTGTGGAGAATTATAATCCAAAGCCCAGGGATTTTACAGGGCTAGCTACAGTTAGACTGATGGGGTGAATGAACATTCTAATAGCTAAAGGTTGTATCTCCAGAGCAAAAGTTTACATCAAATCCGCCATTAGGACATTGCCGCATCATAAGTTCATTGTAAAGTACTTTGGACATATATCCAGAAACTCGTTTGGAAATTCCTCAAGATATTCCTCAACAAATTCGCACACGGAATTCTAAGAAATAATTAATTCCTTCAGAACTTCCTCCAAGAATCCCTTTGAAAATTTTTGGGTATTTCTTCTGAATTTTTTTTCCGAAATTTCTCCAAAAGTTCCTTCAAGAATTTCCTTGAAAATTACTTTAGGGATTGCTTCGGAAATGCTTATACGGAGTCTTTTGGAAATTTCTTCAGAAATTAATTTGTAAACTTTTTTAGAAATTCCTTTGAGAAATCCTTAGAAAATACCAATGGAAAATCCTTCAACCATTTCTATGGGAATACCTACAAACACTGTTATAGGGATACATTCGGAAATCCTTTTAGGAGAAATCTTTCGGAATTTGATATAGGATTTTTTTTTAAATTCCTTCAGGAATTTCTTTTAGGCATTTCTAATAGAAATTCTCTCAATGATTCCTCAAAGAATTTCTTCGGAAATTCTAGGGAATATTTTTGGTATTCTTTCGAATTTCTCTCTGGAGTTTATTTAGAACTTTCTTCAGGAAATCTTTCCGAATTTTCTATAGGAATTCCTTCGGACATTCCTCCGGGAATTTCTTTAGGAACTCTTCCATAAATTCACGTAGACCTTCGAAAGTTTCTTTAAGAATTCTTTTGGGAACCCCTTCAGAAAATCTTTTGGAAAATCTTCGGATAATTTTTTTAATTGAAAATAAGTTTAACACCTAAATACCTTAGGAAAATTCCTTTAGAAATTCCTCCAAATCCTTTCCGGAATTATTTCTAAAGGAATTTTGTATGGTTTACTGTAAGAATTTGCTTAGGACTGAAAAAAATTTCGAACAGAATTTTTAAATTAATTTCTGGACGATTATCCGAAGGAATTCTGAAAGGAATTTACGAAGGAATTTTTAATGGATTTTAATGGATGTTTTACGGTCGCTTTGGCAGAGCCTTTTTGCGGATACATGCAGCTTTTCATAACAGAAGTTCAACAGAGCCCATTGTGAAACCAGTAGAAGCATAAGTACTAGAACGCTAGTGGCACAGTAGCCAGGAAACAGTTTTTTTTACATTTTTTTTATTAGGCTTCTATACGCTCAACTTGGTGATGCACAATGTTGTAGTGAATACAGTCCCATCCCGATTTTGGCAACACCCGTTTTTGTCTACCCCCGATTTTGGCAACACCCGTTTTTGGCAACATTTTCTTCCCGATTTTGGCAACAATCTGGAAAATATTTTTTTTATTACTTTTTAGAGCTAAAACCTTTTAATAAATATGCAGTAGGATAAACAAAACCAAAAGTGAATATCATTAAGGTTTATATGCGTATTATGGGCTCTGTACGAATAGTGGGCACTTTCACTGAAATAATGTATAACCGCTCATTGCAAACAATTTCGATTGAAACTTTTCTGCTCTTTTATCCACGTTTTCCATGTCCCTATTAACACTACCCTATTATAACCAGCCCACCGTAGAATGTCCATAGCCATCAAGCCGTTTTGCTCATGATGCGCATCTTTTCTGATATCAGCCGAGAAACTGTCATTTTATCCGTCTTTCTGCTGCATTCCCGTACAGATTATAAGCAACAATTTATTTTAAAGAGTCTTTTTGTTTAAAATTCACGCAAATTTATCTAGCGATTAATATTAGAAAACAGTTAGCTTTTCCAGTTTCCTGATGTGTCAATTGCATAACGATTTTGATTCTAGCATGTTTGCCAACAGTTCAACAGTAATGGTTCGAGTTTGGTAACATGTAACCGTAAGGCTCAAAAGAAAATATCGGGTTAATCTAAGCCAACTTGATGCACTGCCGCGGTGCAAGTTATGAGCTTCCTAAAATCTTTGAAATTGGACGTTCAATTATTCACCATTTATTGATCTTCAACGCTCACCAATGGAAGTCTATTAAGTGAAGCTTGGTAACACAACAATGAGCGTCGTTACGGTGCGCTATTAGAAGAAGCCATTCAAGAAAGCGGGGTACTAATGCAAAAATCGTTGCTTACATGGATACCTCACCATGGCTTGGCTTGTTAGACGGTGTTGCTCATTGTTTATCACAACAACAATTGCTCCTACTCGTTGTTTGGCATCCATTTGAGCGAGACAGTTCACTCATTGGCTATAGATGCTACGATTGCAATAGATCAATGCTCACTCACACTTCCAATGTCTGCTTTCGAGTGTTCTGTTTGTGATGGCGAAGTATCAGAAGTGGAGTACCTCCTGTGAAGTTTCCATGAGATCGCTGGTGTAATTCTAGCTGCTTCGATAGGCGAGTGATGCGTCACATGTGGTATTATTATTATTTATTCAGGCTAAGGCCGGAGTGGCCTCTGCGGCACATAACAGTCGTCTGCGTCTCCGTCTACTGCTGTACGTTACCAGTCACGCAGTCTACGGAGGGTCCGTAAATCGTCTTCCACCTGATCGATCCACCTTGATCGATGCACACCTCGCCTTCTTGTGCCTGTCGGATCGTTGTAGAGAACCATTTTTACTCCAAGTGCGCGTTGGTCCTCCACAAGCATTGTCCGGATATCGTGTCCAAGGAGGACTACCGTCACCGGTTTAATAGGGAGTCTGGTTGGTACGGCGGCGAACTCTATTCGTTCGGAGTGTTTTTTGGAGTCCAAAGTACGTACGCTTTCCTGCCACGTTGCGTCTCCGAATTTGTCTGCTGGTATCGTTTTCGGAGGTCAAGTGAGCCCAAGTACACGAATTCTTCAACAACTTTGATTTTGTCGCCATTGATACAAGCTCGTGGTGAATGGCCGTTGTCTTCTCTTGAGCCTACTTCGTCTTCAACGTGTTTATGACTAGTCCGATCTGCTTTGCTTCCCTCTTCAGTCTGATTTAGGATTCTTCCATCTTTTCAAAGTTATAATAATGAAAGTAGTGCATGGAGAACTGTAGTCCAGTGTAGTTAATCCATACTCACACTACATTGGATTCGCCAACCAATGTGCAGAATGCAGATTTCCGTTAGGCGTCGTACACATATTACGTAAGCACTTATGGAGGGGGTCTGTCGTTTTCTTACGCACTATATAAATAAAAATCATTTGTATGAAAAAAATCTTACATGGGGGGAGGGGGGTCGAAAATCCCATAAAAATTGCTTACGTAATTAGTGTACGACTCCTTACCATTTTTTAAACAATGGTATGTCTTATGCCTTGCGTTCATTTCTTCCATAATGTCGTAGAAAATTGTGCACAGAACTTTACTCTTAATCACACCGACCACAAGAAAATTCACATACAATAGAAACGTTTTTTTATTACCACAATTTTTGTAAGGACGTGGCCGACGCTATTGTTAATTTCAAATATTATTTATTATTCAATTTGTATTATGAAATTGGCTAATTAGTTACATTATCGTTTGATTACCATTCTTGAGTTTGTTTCAATTTTGTTTGAACTACAATCTCCGAGTCATGAATAATATCGCAAAAATGTCAATTATGATGCACGTGCATCACTTAAACACACTCCACATACTTTGTTGTACATTTTCTAAGTATTTAGCTTCAATCATGCAAACAAACAAAAATTGAAATTTTGTATGAAATTTTTTTCCCGTTTTTGGCAACATTAAAATCCGGTCGTGTTGCCAAAATCGGGAAGGGACTGTATTTCATTTAATAAACAACATTGGTTTGGCATTTATAGAACCGGTACTTTTGGCTGTTAGGCCGATGCAAATATGTGCAAAAAAGATGTTGGTCACGCAAACAAGAGCGACACTAGGAATCATATACTTATGAATCAACTGTCACGTCCCACCACATCTTAGGCAGGTACCACAACTCGCAGTAAGCCTGAGTAGGGTTCGTCAAGCCCTAGGACATAGCTCCTGCAGCTCCTAAAAAGGAAGGAAGGAAAAAGAGAAAGCGGATTATTAATTCTACTTATTTGGAAATCGATGTAACCAATCAGTTACTTTGAGCCCCTCAGGTCTTTCCAAGCTAATGGTTAGAAGACATCATCAAGTTCTCCAAGGTTTGAATAAGTTTTTAAATTGTAATCCCCACAATTGTACAAATGTGGTAGCAGTTCATAATATGAAGCCTCTTTGGTGCGCCTATCGTGAGTAGATTCTCCGAATTTGACCCCTGGTAATTGCTCTGCTGTAACTACAATTTCTATACTTAGTATGCAATTTGTGTATATAGGATATGCGGAACTAATACGTCAAGATGACCTGAATTTATTGACTTTATTTATTGTAATAAAAACGGCACGAAACCGTCGAACCGTATCCGGCTCGTACCATAAATTAACGATGGACAATAAACTATCGAGCATAACGGTCGGCTGAAGGTTAAAAATGCATCGCGTAGAACACACACGCGTCATATCTTTGATTGGTCTGGTCGGCGGTTATTCCCCAAGAATGTACAATTACAGGTTCATGTCGCCACATCAGGTTGAGAAGTCTTGTTTTGACATTTGATTTTCGTGTGATGCGATCATTAATGCCGCCACCACCGTCGCTCGCGTCGTCAGCGATGACGTCGGCCACTGACTGCCGCTGAACCAGATCAGCGACAACAAGATCATCTAAACGGAACCCCGTTGCAACGCAGCGCGGACGACGGAGTAATTTTTGTGAGTCGCCGTTTAATGGTGCACATGTTTAACATTTCTAACAACCATTCGAAGAACGTTTTATGACCCCATTGTTTCGCATTGCAGTACCTTGCAAGTCATTGGTAGCCGCAATGTGCAGTGATCGTGCTGGACGTGTGTCTTGTCAGCTTAGATGAGCCTTCTAATCCAGATCACATTATATGAGATGTTCGTTCCTTGAACTTTTGTGGAATTGAAATGCACTGTTGATGTCATTTAAAGGTTCGTTCCCCGAAAAACAAAATGAAATATTTTGGTGAAAATATCATCGTTGTTAGGATTAGTCTGTAAGCTTATCCAACACAGTTATTAGTAAGGGATCATGCAGGAACCACGTGGCTATTGATTTTTAACTTGACTGTGCTTCTTATACATTTTGAATGTCTTAAAATTTTCGGCTTCCTATTAATTATCAGAACTTTATTCCCGTTCACTTAAGAATAATAATTGCGTAGACTTGTGCGTAATTATACGTATTGCACAAAATACGCTTGCAAGGAAAAAAAGGTCATCACCTAATGGTTGACTGGCACCTGATGATTCAAACAACAAAGTAACATTCAGACAAAAAGCATCCACCGGAAAGAACAAAAAATGCCAATAACTTTCAAGTAGCTCATCGCTTTTAATCACGCAACTATAATCGATCGATCGATCGTATCACCTTTGATGATCATCTTTGAATGCATTTTTGCTACGACGGCTTCCTTCGGGCCCTTATGGCCCTTGCTCTGCCATTAGGGGTCGCTTAGGATAGGAAAATTACCATCAGCCACCTTTTTAATGACAGGATTACGAAAAAATCCAATCACAACTCAACAGGTGAAAAAATGGGAATCGATCGATTGATCGTTGAGCTTTGATCATAATAGATCTTTGCATCGTAACACGGGCATTATGTGCTGTTTGGCGTTGGAGACGACGAAGTTGGAAAGCAGTGGGGAGGTTGTCGGTGATTGATGGTTTTATTCGAGCTGACGTTTCATTTCAGTTGTACATTGCACAGACTACCCCATCGATTGTTGTGGATCCGTCGGTGCAATTGGGGAAGCCTGTAATTATTCTATTAGCCGTGACAGATTTTAATGGATTATGATCGCTGTGGCATGGTTTTCTGAGTATGTACCCAGTAATGATTTGGTTCATAGTGGTTTCTTTTAGAGTCTTTCTAATGCAACTAGTTTGCAATGTAATACACTTTGATTTTTCTTGAATATGTGATAAACTTGAATACCATGAGTTTGTCACATATCATTAGGAATTTAACAAATAAGATTAAAAGTCATTTTTTATTCCGACATACACATGCAATTCCATTCAATATCCGGAATCCTAAAAAGAAAAAGTTGACTAATCTCCCAATTTCCCCTCTAACTCCAATTCCAGATCGTCGGCGTCAAGCAGTATTTCGTGCGACCATCAAACCCCCAGCAGGGTCGCGAACACCAGAATGCCCTTCACAGTAGCAGCGCCAGCAGTGCCAGCCAGAACAACATCAGCTCCAGCCAAACCTCGCTCGACCAGTCCATCGGCACAACCTGCTCGTCGACGCAGTCGAACAACTCGACCAGCGGGGCGTCGTCGGCCACCTCGTCGTCGGGTGCCTTGCCCGAGTATGCAATCAGCCAGGAGATACCCGCCATCGAGTCCCTGATCCAGTCCAATGGGCGACCCCTGGAGGAGGTGCTCGAACAGGTGAGTCGTTCGATTTGATTGAATTGAAGTGTAAATGCAAATATCGGCCTGTTTGGCGCAAGTTCTGTCAACGAGCGATGACATGCTTGCACGGGATACCCCGCCGCTGATCGGTCCCCCGGAATGGATCCGACCGCTGGAAAGTAGATTATACGACCGACATATGCGTACGCGTGAAGTCGGACTATCAGATCAGGTTTTCTTCGCGCGGATACTTTTACGGTAAATTTATTGCCAATTGATCGGCACGTGACAAATCTGTAGAGCTCCTACTAGACACGGTAGGATTGAGTTGCAGGCCTACGGTGGGTTGAAATGCGTTTCTGTCTTGCATCTACCAATATTGATGTAACTGATCGATGGACTTTTTATGGTGAGTTGGTGCGTGATTAGCTCTTTTTGCAAGGAGATTAATTACAATGATAGCTCACCAAGGCAGTACTTAACGTAGAGATTCTATCGTTCAATTGCGATTAGTGTTGCAAAATTATGCTGCTTCTTGTGTTTGTCCAACAATTAATCATGAAGCTAATTAGTTACACAACTTGTTCAAATCGCCATAGATTCTAATGGGTCATTATTTGGTCTGATTGGAGAAATGTTTGCTGCAATTTTCTTTTGTTTTTTTGCACATTATATATGGCTACGGAAAAGTTCCATGATTTGTCATATTTAAATTGTTTTATACAACACTTGATGCAAGTAAAGAGGAACGAGAAACAAAACAGATCCGGAAGAATCTCATTATTGAAGATTAAGCAAAATCTTTTTGGAGATTCAGGAGAACCTCATTGAATAATCGCCAGAATCTCTCCGGAGATTCGGCCGACATTCATTAGAGACTATTACGCCGTGTTTATATTTAGAAACGAGTTCATTCGTTGCCCAACATTTCGACACGATGATTGTGTCTTCTCCAGGGGTAATTATTTGTGTCGTTTCACGTCTATCGTTTCGTCTAACTATAACGGTCTGAACTGTTTAGACAAAACGATTCACGTGAAACAACACAAATAATTACCCCCTGAGGAAGACATAATCCCCGTGTAGAAACGTTGGGCTACGAATAAACTCGTTTTTATAAATAAAGACTGCGTAGCCGTAAAATTAAATATTCAATCGGCAGAATCTTATTTGAGATTCGACAAAATTGAATTCAAAATTCGGCAAAATCTCATCCTATATTCGATAGAATTTCATCCAAGATAGGATTTTATCCGTTATTCGGCAAAATATTATCCGAGATTCGATAGAATTTCTTCCAATAATCTAATACGAGTTTCGGTAGAACGGCAGAATCTCATCCGATAATCGGCAGAATCTTATTGAAGTTCGGTAAAATTTCATCCTAAATACGGAAAAATCTCATCCCAAGCTCGGGAGAATTTCATTCTAGATCTGACAGATTCTCGTTCCTGAATCGGAAAAATTTTATTCAAGATTCGTCAAAATCTCATTCAAGATATTTGGCAATATCTCATCCTAAATTCGGCAAAATTTCATCCTAAATTCGTCAAAATCTCATTCGAGATTCGGCAGTATCTCAAAAAAGATTCGGTAGAATCTCATGCAATAATCGGCAAAATATCATGCAATAATCGGCAGAATCTAATTCAATTTTCGGGAAAATCGCATCCTACATTCAGCAAAAACTCATCCTAAAGTCAGCAGAATTTATTTTAGATTTGACAGATTCTCATTCCTTATCCGAATCTCAATCGAGATTCTGCCATATCAGCGATTCGGCAGAATATCAACCGATGTTCGGCAGTATCTCATCCTAAATTCGGCATAATCTCATTCAATATTCGGCAGATTATCTTCCGAGATTTGGCATGAATGTCTACAAGATTCGGCAGAATTTTATCCAAGGTTGGACAGAATTTCATCCGAGATTTGGCAAAATTTCGTCCGAGCTTCGGCAGAATCTCTTTCAAGATTCGGCAAATTTTTTTATACAAGATTCGGCAAAATAGTATCCGTTATTCGGCAGAATCTTATCCGAAATTGGACAGAATTTCATCCAAGATTTGGCAGAATCTCATCCGAGATTCGGCAAAATTTCATCCGAGATTCGGCAGAATCTCATCCGATGTTCGACAGAATCTCATCTTAAATTCGGCGGAATCTCATCCTTGGCAAAATTTTATCCGAGATTTGGCAAAACTCATCCGAGATTCGGCAAAATCTCATTCAAGATAAAGCAAAATTTTATAAAGATTCGGCAGAATCGTATCCGAGATTTGGCAGAATCTCATCCGATGTTTGACAGAATCTAATTCTAAATTCGGCAGAATCTCATTCAAGATTCGGCAGATTCTCATCCGAGATTCGGCAAAATTTTATACAAGTTTCGGCAGAATCGTGTTCGTGATTCGGCAGAACTTTATCCAAGGTTGGACAGAATTTCATCCGAGTTTGGCAGAATCTCATCCGATGTTTGACAGAATCTCATCCTAAATTCGGCAGAATCTCATCCTTGGCAAAATTTTATCCGAGATTTGGCAAAATTTCATCCGAGATTCGGCAAAATCTCATCCGATGCTCGGCAGAATCTCATTCAAGATAAAGCAAAATTTTATAAAGATTCGGCAGAATCGTATCCGAGATTTGGCAGAATCTCATCCGATGTTTGACCGAATCTAATCCTAAATTAGGCAGAATCTCATTCAAGATTCCTCATCCGAGATTCGGCAAAATTTTATACAAGTTTCGGCAGAATCGTATTCGTGATTCTGCAGCATTTTATATAAGATTCGGCAGAATCGTATCCGTAATTCGGCAGCATCTTATCCTAGTTTTGACAAAATCATCCGAGATTCGGAAAAAAATTATACACGATTCGGTAGAACCGTATTCGTGATTCGGCAGCATCTTATACGAGTTTGGACAGAATTTTATCAGATATTTGGCGGAATCTCATCTGAGGTTCGGCAGATTTTCATCCAAGATTTGGCAAAATTTTATACAAGATTCGGAAGAATCGTATCAGTGATCCTGGCAGAATCGTAACCGTGATTCGGCAGTATCTTATCCGAGCTTGGACAGAATTTCATTTGAGAATTGGCAGAATCTCATCCAAGATTCGGCAATTATTTTTACAAGATTCGGCAGAATCGTATCCGTGATTCGGCAGAATACTATCCGAGATTGGACAGAATTTCGTCCGAGATTTGGCAAAATCTCAATCGATGTCCGACAGAATCTCATCCTAAATTCGGAAGAATCTCTTTCAAGATTTGGCCGATTCTCATCCGAGATTCGGCAAAATTTCATACAAGATTCGTCATTTGGCAGCATTTTACACGAGTTTGGACAGAATTCCATCCGAGATTTGGCAGAATCTCAACCGAGACTCGACAGATTCTCATCCGAGATTCGGCAGAATCTCATCCTAAATTCGGCAGTTTCTCATCCGAATACAAATTTTATACAAAATACGGCAGAATCGTATCCGTGATTCAGCAGAATCTCATCCGATATTGGACAGAATTTCATCCGAGATTTAGCAGAATCTCATTCGATGTTCGGCAGAATCTCATCCTAAACTCGGTAGAATCTCATCCGAGATTCGGATAAATTTTATACAAGATTCGGCAGAATCGTATCCGTGATTCGGCAGCATCTTATCCTAGTTTGGACAGAATTGCATCCGAGAAATGGCAGAATCTCATCCGAGATTCGGCAAAATCTTATGCGAGGTTCGGCAGAAAGATTCGTCAAAATCTCATTAGAGATTAGGCAAAATCCCATCCTAAATTCGACAGAATCTCATCAAAGATTCGGTAGAATCTTATCCGAAATTCGGCAGCGTCTCATCCCATGATCAGCAGAATTTAATATTCGGTAAAATCCTAAATCCTAAATACGGCAACATCTCGGCCGAATCTTATTCTGGATTTGGCATAATATCACTCGGCAGAATCTCAATCAAGATTTGGCAGATTCTCATCCGTGATTTGGCAAAATTTTATTCGAGATATGACAGTCTGTCATCCGAGATTCGCCCGAATTTCATACGTGATTCAGCAGAATCTTAACCGATAATCGACCGAATCTCATTTTAGATCCTGCGAAACCTCATTTAAGATTCGGGAAAATCTTTTCGGTCACGTCCTCTCAGCCAATTTAGCACGAGGAGAGGAAAATTAGTTTGACTCTGATTGCGACGATAGACCGAGGAATTGTCTGCATCTCCGTGAGCGCCCCGGGAAAGTTTATTGGATAAGAAAGTAATCTACAGGAAGTCGCCTTGGTAAGCGACTAAATCATTATTTTGTACAAAGTTGTGTCGAAGTAATTTACTCATCCGCAGAACTAAGCATTTCGATGATCTCGTGATTGTTTTGCGACCGCACAAAACAAAACTAAACACTTGGATCTTGCGAAACACGTTTAATTTCGCACTGAATGATTTACTTTCCGACGGCACTCCACTAATTGGTTCACTTTTTGACTGCATAAAACTGAACTAATCACCTGGGTTCCGCGAAAGTTCTGCATCCAATATGAAAGGCATTTGATCGTGCACTGGTTGATTTACTTTCCGACCGCACAAAGCAGAACTAATCGCCCGGATCTCGAGAAATTTCTATGTACGATACGAAACAGATTGACAGAATCTCATTTGAGTTTCGGCAAAAACTCATCCTAAATTCGGCAAAATCTCAACCTGAATTCGGCAGAATCTCTTTTAAATTTTTCGGAGAATCTCATCTGTGATTTAGAATCTCATTCGAAATTCGTAAGAATCTCATCCGAGATTCGGAAAACAAACATATTAAGTTCGGCAGAATCTAATTTCAGATTCGGCAAAACCCGTTTAGATATTTAGCAAAAGTTTTTAGATTCGGCAAAATGTCAACCTAAATTCAGCAGAATTCCATCAGAGATTCGGCAGATCCTCATCCGAGATTTATCAGAATCTTATCCGGAGCTCGCCAGAACATCATCCGAGATTCGGCAGAATCTTATCAGAGATTCAGTATCACATGTGAGCTTCGGCAGAGTCTCATCTAATATTTGGCAGAACCTCAGCCGAGATTTGGCGGAATCTAATTCGAAATTCGGCAGAACCTTATTTCAGGTTTTGTAGATTCTTATTCGTGGTTCTGCGGAATGTCATTCGATATTCCGCAGAATCTCAACCGAGATTCGGTGGACACTTTTTTTTAGGTTCGGTAGAATCTAATTCAAAGTTCGACAGAATCTCATTCAAGATTGGACAGAAACTTATTCGAAATACGACAGATTTTCATTCGACATTTGACAGATTAACAGGAATCTCATTGAAGAAACTCATTCGAGATGACAGATTTGACTGATTATCATTCGAGATCAGAATCTCATATCAGATTCGATAAAAGTTCATCCGAGATTCGGCGGAATCTAATTCCAAATTCGGCAGAATATCATTTCAGGTTTTGCAGATTCTTATTCGTGGTTCTACAGAATGTCATTTAATTTTTGGGGGAATCTCATCCGTGATTCAGAATGTTATTTGAGATTCCACAGAATTTCATCCGAACCTTGATCTCATTTGAGATTGGGAAAAATTTCATACTAGGTTCGGCAGAATCTAATTTCAGATTCGACAGAATTTCATCCGAGATTCTGCCAAATATTTTGAAATTCAGCAAAATGTCATCCTAAATTCAGCAGAATTTCATCCGAGATTCGGCAGATCATCATCCAAAATTCGTCAGAATCTTATCCGGGATTTGGCAGAACCTCAACCGAGATTCAGTATCGCATGCGAGAATCGGCAGAGTCTCATCCAATATTTGGCAGAACCTCAACCGAGATTTGGCGGATTTAAATTCGAAATCCGGCTAAATCTCATTTCAGGTATTGAAGATTCTTATTCGGGGTTCTGCGGAATGCCATTCGATATTCGGCTGAATCTCATCTGAGATTCGGCGGATACTTTTTCTAGGTTCGGTAGAATATTAATCTAAATACGACAGATTTTCATTGGACATTCGACAGAATCTCATTGAAGAAACTCATTCGACAGTTCATGATCTATTATATTCGATAAAAGTTCATCCGAGATTCGACGGAATCTAATTCGAAATTCGGCAGAATCTCATTTTATGTTTTGCAGATTCTTATTTGTGGTTCTGCACAATGTCATTCGATATACGGTCGGCCGTATTTCATCCGAGTTTCGGCAGAAGCGGTAGAGCTCAGATTCGATAAGAATTCATCCGATATTAGGGGGATTCTTATTCCAGAATCTTATTGCAGAATCGATAGAATCTCATTCGAGAAAGCACGGAATCATATTCGAGATTCGACAGGATTTTTCTTTAGATTTGACAGAAACTTATTTGAGAATTGACAGAATTTTTTTTCTAGATTGGATATATAGTCATTTGACAGCATCTCATCCATAGGCATAGGGATGAATGACCGCCTGAGTTAATATCCCTCAAAAACAAACCATCATCATCATCATCCATAGGCGTAACTAGACCTGGTCTAGGGGGGCATGGCCCCAGCTGGTGAGAGATAATATTCTTAGGCGATATAGAGCACTGCACGGGCTGCCAAGGGTTTTTTATGCCTTTATTTATGCCGCTCATTTTTCTTGTTGTTAACATTACTTAATATGTGAAAAATTAAATTGATTTCTAGCAATGGTGTGATTTAGTCAATACGTGTCTATTTTTCATATTCATTGTACTAATTATAGATAAATGTGATTTGATCATATTTTCATTAATTATGCAGATAGTTTTTTAAATCTGCTTTGCAATTTTTGGATCTCTTTATTTACGTTTGTATGATATGCGGAAAGCTTCGAAAACGTTTAAATAAAGGGGCCGTACTTTTGTCCCAACTTCAAGATAATTGTATGATATTCCGATTTTTAAGAGCACTTAGAAGGTAAGGGCCAATGGGGAAAGGAGGAATTCGGAAAAAATAAAAAAAAAACTGTGTTTGAAAACCTAGGAAAATCCCTCACCAAATAAAAGTAGAAACGAAGATGATTTGTTGATATTAAATTAAATTTTATTGTAAGAGTTTAATAATTCTAATATTTTCATACCAAAGAGTTGCGGCTCTGCAAAGCGTCATACACAGCTGAGTGCCCATCAAACAAAAAAAGTTTAAAAAATTCTAATATTAGCACTAATTTTTGAGATGTTGTTCGATTTTTGTCCTAATTTTTTTGTTTGTTCTACAATTCTGGAAATATTTTAAGGATTTTTGAAAAAATCATTAGAATCCGATAGATGTTTTTTAAGTACAATTAAAAACTGTATTTTGAGATTTCGAAATTAAACTTGATACTGGGGCGAAAATACGACTGTCGCCCGAGCTCACTTCGGTTTTCAACAGGAACTACAATATATTTACTTTGAGAAATTCTTGTAAGTTTTCGTCAAAGTTTTAAATTTCTGTAATTACGCATAGTTAGTGGAAATTCGAAAAGACCCTAAAATGCACCAATCTCGCGCTTAGAATCATAGGGGCGTAACTGTATTCATCGATTTCTCTTAATCGATTTTATATTTTGTTAATTACTCAATTGTTTCAAAAGTTACAACCGTGATTGTTGATTCTGGTGCAAGATGCAATCAACCTTTACCACACCCTATCACACCATACAGTAAAATCTTCGGAAAACTACCGCAATTCGCCACATCAATAAAAAGAAAACATCGAAGAAGAGAAATCGATTAATGCAGTTGCTTCCCTATGATTTTAGGCGCGAGAAATATTGGAATCATTCAACTTTTTTTATTAGTGTGATTTTTTATGGTTGTATAAGTTTGTTACTTTTAAAACAGTCTATAAGAAAAATATTCTTCCTTTATCCACAACTTTATATCCGTTTAGATCTACGTTCTCCGAGTTTTGTTAAACAGTGAAAACTAATCATCTGGACTTGTACGGACACTCTACTGAAGATAATTTGATCAACTGTTTTGTGGCACTTATGAGCACAAGTGCCCTCCCCCCCTTTTTACGCCAATGATTTCATCTCCAATTCGATGGAATCTAACTCAAGATTCAATAAAGTCTCATTCGAGGTTCGATGAAATCTCGTTTGAGAGTCGAAAGAATCTCATTCGAGTTTCATTAGATTAGAATCTTAGTAGAATCTTAAAGCGGCTTTAAACCATTTGGTGATTCGATTTCGATTTAAAGAATCTCGTTCTGGAATCCAGTTAATCATGTTCGAGTTTTGGTAGAATCAGAAATTTGTCGCATGCCATGTTATTTAGTATCATACATTTGAGATTGATTTTTTTCTTTCTATCTGTTTGAGTTTCAAAACTACTTTATGTAAGTACATTTTGTCAGATTCCAAATATTACCAGCATGGACTGGGACTAGCCTTGCTTCAGCTTCAGGGTTCATAGATTCAAGCAGGCATCGACTCTACTGTGTTTTTTTAACAATAAGTCTCAGTTAGCGATCGACAGCAAGTTTTAACCTTCCCCAAAGCAGGTTGACATTTTGCCCTGTATCTGGATGTCAGCTGGTTTCTCGTAGTTCTCTTATTGTGCTCAACCACGAGAAAGTGAATGTCGTTCATTAATCACTGCCATCGCCATCACCAGCCCTTCGATTCGTATGGTCAATCTTGTCGGGCAGGGGCCGTGACGATATTCCCAATGCATGGGAATTTGGAATGACCCGCAAATGGCACCCAACACACGAGGAAACATTCCGGCGGCCGAGCAGGAAGGAAAACAAAACACAATGAACTGTCCAGTACAGATACACACACACGTACGATTGATTACCTCCATCGGGTTCCATGCAACCTGTCGAGCTTTCCTTTCACTTTTCGCGCAATGAATGATCAAACATTTTTCTTTTCATTTTTTGACAATACACCGGCACTTGGCTGCAATCGCCATCGCACTATGGGGGTCCTGCGTATAATTGAGGTCCTAAAACCTAAAAAGGTTTTAGGATTTTTAAAACATTGATTTTTGTCTGAATTGTTCAACAGATATTTTGCCATTGGTATTTTCAGCAAGGTCTTCTCAAGTGAATTTCTATTAAAATTAAATGTATGTTTTGTGTGGTAAGAAAAATATTTTTTGGAAGATTTTTGACTATTCGGAATCGCTTGGAATCGACGGTGCGCTCAACCGCAGCTGGTTTTGAATTCTGAGACCTCTCATCAACTCGCCGCGCCGTCTCCGATGGCCATCGATGGTATTGTTTACGCTTATGAAATGGGACATACTCTGCCTCTGTACGTAGTGACGTCAATGCCTCCCGAGTACCAGAGCTGCGCCGGAGGCTTAAATTTTGCATCGTACATTACGCAATCACCAGACGTAGCTGCAATTAATTCGACACTTGTCCTCTACTTTTAGCGTCTTTGCAAACAATTTCCATCATCACTTCAAATGCACAGTACAATCGCATATGAAGTGCAATAAATGTTCATCAACGAACTGCATAGGTATCTATCCCGTACACATGGCAATTCTGGTCCAGGTCAGCCGCCAGTAATTATACACATGCAAACACGCTCTCAAACAACATTGTTTTGCAACGGCCAGCCTCGATTAGCATGCGCCGCGTAGTTCCGCCAGCAATCCGAGATTCTGTCCATTCAATTCCGACGATTTGCAAACAACCGACCGCCCGCCTGCCCGCCAACAATCCAATTAAGACTCATTTAGATGCTACCCTTTTGGCCCCTAATTACCTTCTACCCATTGAACTCGCGCGATGCACTCTGCACTCGGTGCGAACATGACCCCAGCAACGACGGATTGCTGTAGGATGGTATCTCCGTGTCTATGCGGTGGCGAAGTCAATGAGACTCTCAACACCACCTTGTAGCGCAGCGGCTGATGGTGAAGTACTTGTTAGAAGCGTAATTTGTTGCTTCTGAGGGGCTAATTAACACACTCAGTAGACCCTTGGTTGAAGTTTAGGGACATAATATGATTAAGCGTGACAGATTGTGCGGATCGCTCGACGATCATAAGATTTTGTTGAGTTAGATACAGTCGGGTCTCCTAGTATACGGACACGAAGTCGTACTTTCATATCAGTTGAATGTATTGAACTTTCACTAGTGTGATCTTTACAGTATTCAAAAATTTATCACAACGCAATATAGTACATATTTACAGAATTCATTATGTATATGCTACAGTAGATAGTTTTATAACTGATTGAGGTTCAGCAAAACTGCACCAAACGCCTTTTTGACTGATTTCTGATATTTTGATCGTAGAAGGAAAATGGATACGCTCGCTGATGCTTGTCAGGATTACGGCACAGTTAGAGCAGATGTTACGGAATTCAAATCCTGCTTGTAAGTGGATGTGTTTCATCACCTTAATTAGTATTACGGCTTCCTCCACGATGTCGACATTGTTCAGGAAGTCCTCGATGTAGTGGTTGTCTGTTATTGTCTTGAACGGGTTAGGGACAAAAGGTCGAAAGACAAAAGGTCGAAAGGACAAAAGGTCGAAAGACAAAACGTCGAAAGACGAAAGGTCGAAGGGACAAAAGGTCGAAAAGGACAAAAGGTCGAAAAGGACAAAAGGTCGAGAGGACAAAACGTCGAAAGAGACAAAAGGTCGAACGAAAAAAATAAGTTAAGATCAAAAAGGCGAAAGGGACAAAAGGTCGAAATAGACAAAAAACTGAAACGGAGAGAATCAATCTGCGTCAAAAAAATCTGCGCTTTTATTTTTCACAATTTTAACAATTGAATAAAATTCATTCAGTGAGTACAACTAATAGATGGATGTTTGAGTTTTGTAAATGTCACTTCGATTTGTCAAAATGGCGCACCCCACACATTTTGATGTGTATTACACGCAGGTGGATTTTTAATGCAGGCGTCTTTTTTATCTCTAACATAACTATCTAGATATTCATAATATTGTTTCATAGTCATTACTCCTTCTTTGAAAATTGCTCATTCTTCAACTTTGATTAATGAGATGAGTGTTATTTCTGATTGAAGTTGAATGCATTTAAAAAATTCCTTTGGAATACACAAAATCTCTACTTGTTCATGTTCGACCTTTTGTCCCTTTCGACCTTTTTATCTTTTTCGACCTTTTGTCCTTTTCGACCTTTTGTCCCTTTCGACCTTTTGTCCTTTCGACCTTTTGTCCTTTCGACCTTCTGTCCCTTTCGACGTTTTGTCCTTTCGACCTTTTGTCCTTTCGACCTTTTGTCCTTTCGACCTTTTGTCCTTTCGACCTTTTGTCTTTCGACCTTTTGTCATAGATTCGTCTTAAACAGCCCTTGGAAAAATCGATTCGAAATCTCTCGCGCTTTCGTTTGCTACGAACTCTGCTAGACTGGTTCAACAAGTTGCAACCGTAAGTAGCGTTATTCATCACGCAGATCTGTGGAGACGATTTTTACTGGGCCGGTAGAAAAAGCGTTGTTCGCATTTTGAATAGGGATTTGATGGAACATTTCGTTCATATCTCCAACAACCGAAATGTTCTTCTGTCTGAAGCGCAATACTACTGACTTCAGCGCCACCAAAAGATCTGGTTCCTTCAGTAACATGTCGTTGATGGATATATCTCCAGGTCGAGCATTGGCATCCCAAATCAACCGTGGCTTGGCGAGTTTCTTCGGACTCTGGAATATTCCTTGAGGGAGATACCAGACCTTACTGGGGTCCGTTGAGTGAAGCTTCTTCGATGTAGTCTTCAAGCTGACCTTTCTTATGGTTGGTTGCCTAATACTTCGAGCGAGCTCGCTTATCTTCTTCAATTTCCGGTTTGACGGAAACGATCTACTGTGAAGAATTGTTTCAACCACTGATACAGTTCCCGATTTCCCGAATCATCATCTAGTTGAAGATTAAGCTCTTTCAATACAGTACTGCTATCTGACCACCTTCCGACTATGCATACCTTTTGACCTTCGACCTTTTGACACAGACTCGTAATAGTGTGATGTTAGAAACTGTTATCATC
This sequence comes from Armigeres subalbatus, assembly GCF_024139115.2. Lineage (NCBI taxonomy): Eukaryota > Metazoa > Arthropoda > Insecta > Diptera > Culicidae > Armigeres > Armigeres subalbatus. The sequence goes on from NW_026942190.1 coordinate 263,072, forward strand.
ACTAACTCGAACATGAAAGCACTGAAAGTTTCCAGGTGGACATTCTGACACTTGTTTTTATGACAAGACCACTGCATTTTGGGCTGAGACGGGAGTTTCTCAGCTAATTCATGTCGGATTTCACAGGCGATCGTCAAGCTGGACAATGGACATGAGATAAACAACGTTGTTCACTGCTAGACCAAAGGTGATTTGGGATAGCAAACTGTTGGACTTCGGAGGAGGAACTGTACGCAATTTTGGAAGAATATAGTAAATGAGGGACCTCATGTCAAGAACTGTTTACACAACTTGAATGCTCAATGCGGTTGGCGCTAACCAAGCCGTATGTAATGGATCACGGGAAACACTGACCGGCAGTCTATCCCCTATAGCTATTGTTCCATCATTGATCCACGTTGGTTGGCAACCACAAATATGGCTGGGTGCTGATTACGCATGTAATCCTCACCGGGTAGAAACTACCCTCCCAGGAAACGAACTCCCTCCTTTTTCTATAGTTCTGTGACCGGTCTGTTTTGATTAGAAATTAAATAGAAAACGAAGAAGTTGCTTATAGGATCAAAATTTTAATCCAGTACACTAGGAGCAACCGAAGTGGTATTAAAGCTAGGATCACCATAGTTAAGGTAAGTTACAGGGTGCGGCATAAAATAATGCGAAAATAATTAAACTTGAATGTTGGGTTAGTTTGAGTAGCTAGTGACTCATTACTGTTGAAAGTATATTTGTTTATGCTTACTTTCAAATGCCGCACCGAGAGTTTTGTAATTGTTTTATTGCAATTCTGAAAAAAGGTACGCAAAAGAAATGACTACTAATTTGTTCCTCGCCCAGAAGACGCCGAATGAGATTTCTATGGTGGTATGATGTCTTTTGGCCACAGTTTATCGCCTTAAATTGTCTCTACATCATGGATCTAAGCAGCGGAAGCCGGGAAGTGGATGTCTGTGCTGTGCAAGTATGTCAAACCTGATCAAATCGGCTCGTGGAAAGCTGGTGCGTTCCAGCAGAAAACTTGCCAAGGAAGTCAAAATTTCTAAGAAATCCATGCGAAAACCATCAAATAAGGCTTGCATGTACCTTCCAAAGCTTGAGTGAAACGTCGCTTTATTACGGACCGGGTATAGGAACTACGAGTGATTCGTTCAAAAAGATTGCATTCTTTGTTGAAGAAGGATAAAAATATTATCCTGTTCTCGGACCCGAAAAGCATCTATGCTGACGCCAACGGTCGTACGGACCGTGAAAAGAAAGAAAGAAAGTGAAGGTTGAATTCCAAACCAATCCGGCTGGTGTCAAGATGTTTGGTTGGGGGCACCCAACGGTTTGAAACTGCCGCCTGTTGTTATTGATGTTGGGGTTAAAATCAATACCGAATTGTTTATCGGTATTTTAAAGGACCAAGTGCTTCCCTGGGGGAAGGCCAAATTCTCCGAGGATCAAAACGTTGTCCTACAGCATGATGGAGCGCCATGTCACATGTCCAATCGACCCAACAATGGCTGAAGAACAACATGAAATTTTGGTCGAAAGATTTGTGGCCCCCTAGCAGTCCAGATCTTAATCCGTTGGGTTATACGATTTGCATGAGCCTACAAACCATCGCACGCTTGGATTTAAAAGAAATTGAACCACTTTTCGCATTATTTTATGCCGCACCCTGTACTTCTGTCACACTTAACGGCAGATACACTTGCTCTGGATTTCTGACTAGCTCCATCCTCCACATCGTCGCAATCCTTATGCCTAATCATAATGTTTCCGTTTTGTCTGCCATACAAGATAAATACGACTCTACGACATTACCCATAATTCCATTACCCATAATGTCATTACCCCGGACGCCATTACCTGGAATGAGCCAGTACCCGAAGTAGTCATTATTAAATAATTGAAATATTCAAGTTTATTCTTCATTTTCACTAAAAGTTTGTTCAGAATCCTTATGAATGATTAACAATTGTTTTACGAAATAATCAATAGCAATCCTTCGTCACCTCCTTTTTGCATCTTTTTCAATAAGGTTCACCGTGTAATACTATCAAGTATTCGACGGTGCCTTCAGTTTCTCAAACTGGAATTGTTTCAATACAGTATAACACGAAGAATTCTTGTTCCGTGAAAACCCATTCCACTTCTTGTGCCACCCTCCCGATTATTAATATTGGGGGTAGACTTCGCAGCATTTTTCATGCAAAATGCAGAGAGCTGGTGGAAACTTAAGTCCACGACAACTGGGCTATACTTTACACATAGATTGCATACTTTAGATCAGGGAATCTATTTTTCTTGGATGCGCATGCGAAACAAGCGACAAAAGATAATCAACGATAAAGCTTTGTTTTTTTTTCAAGATAATAATTACAATGATAATAATTACAATTACAATTACAGAGATAATAATTACAATGAAAAAAAATCGTTTTGTCAGCAACAAAAAAGAAGACAATTTCGTTGTTTATTTTTTATTCCGTTATTCTGCTTCATCTCTAAAGCAAATTTTGATTTTATGCTATCGTAGTTTCTGCTGTTATGAATATATTGTAGAATCTAAATCTGATTACACAAATAGCATCGTATTTTCGGAAACATCAGAGCCTGCAAGGCAAATGATTCCTGTTATATTGTGTTCGGGCTCTGATAAAGGCTTGTTGTGAGGTGCATTTGTCAGTAACAAACTCTGTTGATGACAAAGGGTATATTGTTAGGCGTTGCTCGAATATTAATTTCCTGCTTTAGATATATACAAAATTTTTAGAAATCAGACAAAATAAATTAAAAGGTCCTTTGTTGGCATGTAGCCTCAATCAATAGTGTATGGAAAGCCGGCGGTATACCTTGCTGTGACAAGCAGAACGACAGACGACAAGCAGCTAGAAGGACATTGAGGGCGTGGTCTCATCTTTTCGTTATACCGGGCAAATTCGTTCATTTAAAGAAGGCATTATTTCTTCTTTTTGTTTTATATCGCGCAGACGCATTGATAAGAAGGCATCATCTATTCTGTTCGCCTTATACAGGGCAAACGCATTCATTAAAAGAAGGGTAGACGCGTTGATTTTAAGAAGGCATTATCGGAAAACTGTTCCGTTCGGTATTTCAACGAAGGAAAATCGGAATTTTGAAGGAATTTCCTGGATTTGTACAGGGAATCCTTTGTGTTCTCTGGAATTCTCTGGAAATTCAATGGAAATTATAAAAAAACCCAGAATAATCCACCTAGCGTTGGTGGTGCCTTTCTCGCATTTGGTTAAGACACCAACCTTATATGGGATTCATATGGTCAGATGTACCATTTCCCGAGTAGCACACTTGTCACATATCAGTCACTGTGACTCATATGCGACCAAATCCAGTCACATTGAAGTTGTTGCAACCAAATCGATCTGAACTGTGATACTTGGGTTTCTTCATAACTTTCAAACGCAATGACCGATCGTTATCAAATTCAATAGTGATCAACAAGCCCTTGTCCCCTATCGAATAAAACTTGTTGCGAGAAAATCGGTTAAGGATAACTATACGAAAAGTTGTCTAATGTTTTTTATAGCTTTTGTGCACACACATACACACACATACACACATACATACACACGGACAGACAGACATGTGCTCAGTTCGTCGAGCTGAGTCGATTGGTATATAACACTATGGGTCTCAGAGGCTTCTATAAAAAGTTCGTTTTCGGAGTGAAATGATAGCCTTTCGGTGCAACTTCGTTGTACGAGAAAGGCAAAAAGGAAGGGGCATTTGGCCGAAAATCATTTAGCGGAAAGCCATTTGGCCGAATAATACATTAGGTCAAAAATCATCAAGCCGAATTGCGTTTGGCCGAAATGAACGTTTGGATGAAACGGTTATAGAACATTAAAACAAAAAACAGTTTGGCCAAAAATTTCATTTGGCCAAAGCGACAAAAGACCGAGTTGGCAATTTGGCCGAAATAGCACTCTTCCTTAACACGTCGTTTGGCTGAAATGGTCGTTTGGCCGAATAGTTTATAAGGCCAAAAATTTCGTTTGGACGAAATGGTTGTTTTACAGAAAAGACTATTGAATTTAAAATTTCATTTAGTCCAACGTCCAAATGTTGATTACTTAACGGGCTATATGGTCAAAAACATCCATCGGTTTGGCCAAATAACATTTTCGACCAAATGGCCTTTTTGCTAAGCGACCATTTGGACCAAAAAACCTTTTTGGACTATCGACTTTTCGGCCAAATGGCCAGTCGGACGCACAACATTTTCAGCCGTGTATCCATTTCTGCTAAATAAAATTTTCGGCTAGATGGTTTTAGGCTAAAAGTTTGTTCGGCCAAATGACATATTTGATCAAACACGTTTCGGTCAAAATACCTTACCTGTCGTCCGATCGAAAGTCATTCGGCGAAAAGCTATTTATTCGAATGCCACTTGGGTAAATAACACGTTAGGTCAAAAATCTAGCCAAATTCCATTAGGCATAATAAAACGTTTGTCCGAAACGGCATTAGGTCGAAAATGTTTTGACCGAATATGACATTTGGCCGAAAACGACAAGTAGCCGAAAAGCACATTCGGTCGAAGTGGTAATTTGATAAGAAAATTATTTTGAGCTTTTTAGTGGAATGTTTTCACCTGTCATAAGACGAGTTTATACAATCCCATTGAATTCCACCACTTAATTGTATCTTGACAGTTACGTATTTCGACCTCAACAGTAAGGCCGTCTTCAGTGTCTCGTACTTGACTCGACTTCGAAGTCGAGTCAAGTACGAGACACTGAAGACGGCCTTACTGTTGAGGTCGAAATACGTATCTGTCAAGATACAATTAAGTGGTGGAATTCAATGGGATTGTATAAACTCGTCTTATGACAGGTGGTAATTTGAGCATGAGCATGATTGGGGGGCAGCAGGGACTATGTCCAAGGGCTTGACGATCCCTCCCCAGGCCATCTGCGAGTTGTGGTGCCTGCCTAGGATGTGGTGGGGTTTGACAGTGGGCCCTGTTCAACTTCTTTAAAAGCTGCATGTATCCGCAAGTAGGCCCAGCCAAAGCGACCGTATGCCGCTCAAAGCGCACAAGCTAAAGTCCTGGTGTTAAGTGGGACGCTAAACAGCCCTGACACGACGGCCCTTCGACGAGACAGAAGGTTTGCGCAGGCCCAATAAGCCGCCTTTAAAAACAACTATTACCGACGACATAGAAGATAATATTCAACCGCTGCACTAGGCACGGTGGCTCCGGATCAGAGAAACGACTGGTATGACGGCGAATGTGAGCAGTTAGTTGAGGAGAAGAATGCAGCATGGGCGAGATTGCTGCAACACCGCACGAGGGCGAACGAGGCACGATACAGACGGGCGCGGAACAGACAAAACTCGATTTTCCGGAGGAAAAAGCGCCAGCAGGAAGATCGAGACCGTGAAGAGACGGAGGAACTGTACCGCGCTAATAACGCACGAAAGTTCTATGAGAAGTTGAATCGTTCACTTAAGGGCCACGTGCCACAGCCCGATATGTGTAAGGACAAAAACGGAAAACGAGCGTGAGGTGATCCAAAGGTGGCGGCAGCACTACCAAGAGCACCTGAATGGCGATATGGCAGACAACGGTGGCGGTATGGTAATGAACCTAGGAGCACGCGCGCAGGACATGCGACTTCCGGCTCCGAATCTCCAGGAAATCCAGGAAGAGATCGGCCGGTTGAAAAACAACAAAGCCCCTGGAGTTGACCAACTACCAGGAGAGCTGTTTAAACACGGTGGTGAGGCACTGGCTAGAGCGCTGCACTGGGTGATTACCAAGGTTTGGGAGGATGAAGTTCTGCCGCAGGAGTGGATGGAAGGTGTCGTGTGTCCCATCTACAAAAAGGGCGATAAGCTGGATTGTAGCAACTACCGCGCAATCACATTGCTGAACGCCGCCTACAAGGTACTCTCCCAAATTTTATGCCATCGACTAACACCAATTGCAAGAGAGTTCGTGGGGCAGTACCAGGCGGGATTTATGGGTGAACGCTCTACCACACAGACCAGGTGTTCGCCATACGTCAGGTATTGCAGAAATGCCGCGAATACAACGTGACCACACATCATCTATTTATCGACTTCAAAGCCGCATATGATACAATCGATCGGGACCAGCTATGGCAGCTAATGCACGAAAACGGATTTCCGGATAAACTGATACGGTTGATCAAGGCGACGTTGGATCGGGTGATGTGCGTAGTTCGAGTTTCAGGGGCATTCTCGAGTCCCTTCGAAACCCGTAGAGGGTTTCGGCAAGGTGATGGTCTTTCGTGTCTGCTATTCAACATCGCTTTGGAGGGAGTAATACGAAGGGCAGGGATTGACACGAGTGGTACGATTTTCACGAAGTCCGTCCAGTTATTTGGTTTCGCCGACGACATTGATATCATGGCACGTGACTTTGAGAGGATGGAGGAAGCCTACATCAAACTGAAAAGCGAAGCTAAACGGATTGGACTAGTCATCAACACGTCGAAGACGAAGTGCATGATAGGAAGAAGCTCAAGAGAGGTCAATGTGAGCCACCCACCACGAGTTTCTATCGGTGGTGACGAAATCGAGGTGGTTGAAGAATTCGTGTACTTGGGCTCACTGGTGACCGCCGATAACGATACCAGCAGAGAAAATCGGAGACGCATAGTGGCTGGAAATCGTACGCACTTTGGACTCCGCAAGACGCTCCGATCGAATAGAGTTCGCCGCCGTACCAAACTGACTATCTACAAAACGCTTATAAGACCGGTTGTTCTCTACGGACACGAGACACGTGGAGGACCAACGCGCACTTGGAGTTTTTGAAAGGAAAGTGTTGCGTACCATCTATGGTGGGGTGTAGATGGCGGACGGTACGTGGAGGAGGCTAATGAACCACGAATTGCATCAGCTGTTGGGAGAACCATCCATCGTTCACACCGCGAAAATCGGACTGTGGTGGGCCGGGCACGTAGCCAGAATGTTGGACAGTAATCCGGTGAAAATGGTTCTCGACAACGATCCGACGGGAACAAGAAGGCGAGGTGCACAGCGGGCAAGGTGGATCGATCAGGTGGAGGACGATTTGCGGACCCTCCGCAGACTGCGTGGTTGGCGAAGTGCAGCCATGGACCGAGCCGAATGGAGAAGACTCTTATATACCGCACAGGCCACTTCGGCCTTAGTCTGAATAAATAATAATAACAATTTTCCGATTTTGAAATTGTTCTTAACGGTGGCATGGGACGAAAATGAAGTATTGCTTTGTTGCATTGATAATTTATATCTTTTTATCTTCAGTAAATGTGTAGGATTGCAAATCCCGAGATGGCGAGTTCGATTCTCAGACAGACTCACATAGGATGTTTTCGGGTGCGTAACCATCTTCGCTCCCTGGACAAAGTGTATCCATTGTTTTACATATTCATGCAATTGATGGGCATAAATAGAAAAGATTTCATTTAGTAAATGTGTAAATGCTACTGAAGCAAGCTACATTCCAGTGAACATGCAGAACCATTGAAGAAGATGATAAAAAAGAAGTCAGCTGAGATAACTTGGAACAACAGAAGAGCAATTTCGAATCATCTTTAACAAGGACTTACACAATCTTCTTGATCCCATTTTATTTGCTGACGGAAAATGATATATTCATCATCTTCATTCATTAATATCCCCCTTGTCAGTTTGCGAATATATCACAACTATGCCAAATTGGTGAAAACGGTTAGTGCGTTAGTATTCTAGAGACGCATTGAAAGAGCTTGAATTCGAAACCCCCTTCCTTTCAACTTGTTTGATACATACTACTGAAAAATTACTAAATCTGATGTATTCTTAATTTCTGTGATTTGTAGATAGTTGTTGATAACCAGTTCGGGAACTAATGCAGGATTTTGGGAAGAGCTTGTGTTGTTTGACTATTCCATAATGTGCAATTTGAGTACACAAATCTATTTTTTTGATCTATGACATTGTTTCAAACAGATTTTGGAAAGTTGAATTGTTATAAAATCTGGCATTCGCTAACCCAGTGTACATAGATCATTCCTCCTCATCATAACTTTTCCTCTAGAAGTGAAACTCAACTACACCGCCATCAAAATGTGAAAGGTAATTGGACCAATGATATTCACAGCGGACGCAATCAAAACAAGAGGTTGATCGAATAAAAACGAAAGTGTAATTTCCATTACCATGCATGCCAAGGAGATACAAGGGCCAAAGGGTAGCCATTATCGTATAATCTGATAAAATGTGGACGCCATTCCACTTGCGGCGCGAAGGACTGCTATGGCAGTGTGCTCTGCTTGTCGGGCTCGGCTGGGGCGATGCTTTTCATAATTGAGGAGTGTCTCACAACTTGCGTCATACAATGTGACCATCATCATTTCAGTGACATCGTGTACCAAGAAACAAAAAGAAATTGACAGGAGGTTAAATGAGTCCTTGAGTTCTTCGATTAACCCGTGCGTCATCAATTGGTGTTATTGAAAGTAAAACAACGGATCAAAAGTTCAATATTTGAACGGAAAAGCAAATATGTAATTGAATAACAGGTCAAGCAAATAACTAAATACTACAGACCCGTAATCCTAATGCATAAATTATGCTCCGTGAGACAGATGAATGCCCGCCCATACATCATTATTCTATCCAACCTATCTTGCTCCCCCTCTTCCGTTTTGGTCACGGTCTTATTCGGCCAAAGATCTGCCTGCCACGAGAGAAGCACTATCAAAACAATCAATTCCATACGATTTGCGAGCGGCATTAGCATTCGCATGACTTGCTCGGTACCTCGTTGAGGCCACTGACGATTCCCATAGCGTTGTCAATTGAATCAGCAGAGAAACGATTCGAATTAATTTGAATTTATTAGACACAAAGTACAAATCATGGACCACCACCATTATTATTATGAAACGATCAGACGCTTTCATTCAATTGAACCGGTCAGGTGCAGTCCCTGCTACCCAACGGATGGGGGCCATGATTCGATTCGTATTTGTTTGGTTGATGCATGCATGATTGCCCTCCCGACGACGGATTGCTCTCGTTGCTTTGCAATAGCGGAAGAGGTCAAGAAAAATCACAAATCGACGTCGTCTTCTGATGACGATGTGAAGGTTTCCATTTTCGTTCCATTTAGCGGTTGATGCAGATCATGCTGAACGTTCACTATCTGTCGTATAGGCCTAGATCTTATTGGTTGAGACTGGAATCAGTGAATGTGAGTTGCTGTCATCAACGGATATTATCTATCGGATAAGATCGTGTGCTGTGAGCACTTCGCAACTGGAACTGGATTTGTACTAAAGAAATCGAAAGTTATTGATCGATTATATAACAGATGCTTGTTTTGTTCTTGATTCAAAGCCAAAAATGACGGCTTCTACACTGTATCGTGATTTAACCTTTTCTTATTCGTTTCGTTGCATAATTGTTACTCTTAATCTTTAGTGCGTTTAACCCTAAGTGCTGAATGAACCAAGCCGACGTTTTAATTTATGACGGTCATCTTGTTTGGGATTACCCTTAGAATCATAACCATAGAGGACATCACTCACATGGTAATAAGCACTTCGTAACACTGGAGGAAATGGACCGCATGTCAAGGGACTTGTTTTAAATTACATTCATCACTTGTGTACGGCGGTTTTTTTTTTCACCGAGAAGGGGAACTACTTCGACACGTGCGATCCGCCGTCTTAGCGCTTGAATAATCTCGCGCAGGCCGTAATAGTATCATGGCTTTTAATTTTTTTTCCTAGCATCCCGCCTTTAATTTAAGTAGCATGTGCATTAAAAGTACACACTTTAGGACGGCGATGGCGGAGATTGTAGCTTGCTAACATTTGTTCAAACTCCGACGTGTTTCGTATGCTACGCTCATGCGTTATTGTACGCCATAAAGTGCAGTTTGTCCTTGTTATTGATGTCTAGGAAAGTCCGAAGACGTCAAAGTTACAGCGCGACAGAAGAGAACATGTAGTGGATTTTTTGCTCCCATTTAATGTCATCTGCAGGTGGTGTTTTATAATATATGTATATGGTGTGGTTATATAACTTTTGTTAAGTTTAGTAAATTGAATTTGAAGGGAAAATACGATCTCATTGTTTTACATTTGAAATGAAATTCGTTTCGTCTACGATGACGGAATTCCATGACTTTTATATTAAGCTGAGAATCATGAGAATTCAAAAAGGATGTATGTATTTCAAATTCTTAGCTCTTGCAAAGGATGTTTAGTCTTCAAAGGACATCAATGCACAGTGCTTTGTTTTCATGCTAATTATTTTTCCCTTTCTCGTACAATAAATGTTCGTAAAGGCTACAGGATCGTACCTGAACCGAACTTTTGAAAGAAGAGTGTTATATACCATTCGACTCAGCTTGAAAAATTGAGGTAATGTTTGTATGTGCGTGCATGTGTACAAAAATGTGCGACGCACGTTTCAAAACTAAGCATTATCAAATTTTTTGTAACAAGCTATATTTATCACGGAATGCGGTTTAATTTTCCGCTATTTAAAATTTACCCGATCGGCTATTGCGTTCCGTGATACAATTTTGTTGTTTTCCGATTTCGAAATTGATATTTTTTCGAAGTTATTACAATGCGTCAAAATGAATACAAATAAAGATGTTTTTATGAAAATTAGTTGTTATATCTTTCTAAAGTCCTTCTTGATATTTCTTTCATAACATTTTCTAATTCACTTGGATTGGGAAAGTAAGTACAATGCGTATTTCAATCGTCACGAAAAAGTGTTCGGTGGATCATGCGCTTGTATTGCGCTTTTTTTCGGTCGAGACAAGCGTGATCGTAGATTGCTGTGGCCCCCGAGAAAACAATGTGTGGACATTAATTGCATTATATGCAATAGATCGTGTTTTTTCTTATCAGGTGAAATACGTGAGACGTGTGTTTTGTTTTCGTCTTAGTATCGGCATCGTTCATAAGAAATAATAAATCGCCTGCCAAGGCAAGTTCCAATAGATTTTCCATACTATTCCTTTCCAGTGCTCGGTCTCTTGTAGCAATGAATGTTGTACCAATTTTCATCCCCAAATCCAGTATTTTGCGCTCGGTAATGCCGGCTAAGTGAGTTCTCATAAGTGCCTTTTTGACGTTTTCATATTTTAGTCAAAGTAGGACTCGATTAATTAAAAACAGTCACTCTTCAAGGTAACAACAAACCAAAAAAATGTCGAAAGTTTGTCTTTCCAAAATTTCTGATCAAATCTGGAATAATTTTGCCATTTATCTCATAATTTATAACTTACTTTCAACGCAAGGAATTCAACGTAATACTTAGAATTAGTCATATTCTGCTTTGTCCAGTGGGTCCTGCACTGTGGATCTTATTTCTACCGAAGCGATACAGATGCACGATCCACCAAACACTAAATGTTTACTCTCACAGATCTGCGAGTGCTTCTCTTAATTTTAGCCTGAGATAGCTTTATAGCCGCACGTACGGCTTATTTAAAATCTTACGGTTATTTGAGATATCTATGGTGGCTATTCCGTAATTGACCATAATCAGTAAAATGAATCAACTAAACGGCTGACAGGGATTAGTCAATCTGTGCACTGTGCACATTTCAAGGATTCAATAAATGCAAAGATTAATAAAGGCCTTGGCCATGTCCTTGCAGTCAGTTAGAAAGAAGGCAGAGACATTTGTAAAATGCCGCTTTTTACGGGGTTTGTATTTGTATATTTTTTGTCTTCAAAATTATCAAAACATTTAGTGGACCCTATTAAAAACTTCACGAAAAATCGAAGAAAAATCAGATGGTATTCAGAAAGTTGTGGAATTTATTTTCTTCTACATCTCCACAAACTCACAGGAAGAAACATTATTCAATTGATAGGATTGCTGGATCTAGATTCGCATTGATGTGTGATGTGACCGGCAGAGCTTATTGAACACTAATATAAACACTTAAAACACGATTAATCCCTTACTTACAATCGAGCGTACATAAATTAATTGATGTACCGTCAGCATTAAGCAGAACTGAATATTTTGAAGATCGTGCGATCGTTCCGCGTGTAAAAATAAGACCAAACGCGCACTAAATTGTTCACTTATTTAAAATTTACTCGCCCAAAGCACAATCAAATATTTCGCTGATTGAACGATCGTGCTGCATGCAAAAAGAACCACGTTCAAACGCGCACTAACTGATTGACTTACCGTTCGCACCAAGCAAAAAAGTGTTCCGGATGAATGAAACAAAAAAAAAACGGATGATTCCACGATCAAATGCGCACTCCCGGATCGCGCGAACTTCATACTAAGCTAAAACACGATCCAACGCGCACTAATTAATTTACTTTCAAATCGCACAAAGCAGAACGAAACTGGGTAACGCTAACCATCTGCACACCAAGCAGAAACACGATCAACCTTGGACTCTTAAAATTTTAGTGAATCTTTTTATGCAGTTTTGCGGATTGTAAACATTTTTATTGTGCTAAGAAGAGTCTAAGCGCGAAATGGATGAAATCAGTTGGAAAACCCTAAACTTTGCATTCTAAAAAGAAACGAACAAAAAATCTTGCTCATTATCTCAGTATACACTCACAATTTGTAGCATATCGTGAGGATCGTTTTTTTTGCAAGCTGTAACGGTACACTGTTTTGGGGGATGGTGTCTGGCTATTTAACCAAATGCTGTTTGGCCAAACGTTATTTGTCCAAATGCGGTTTGGACACACGGGTCGTTTAGCGAAACAGTCGTCGGGCGAAACAGTTGAAAAACAATTTCTTCAAAGTGTGAGTGGTGAAAAGTGAGAAATGACTAATGAGAATTACAAAATGGGAAAATATAAATAAGGAATATGACACACGAAAAAGAGAGAAAAAGGAAGTGAGACGATATAAGATTTTTCGATATTTTAACTACGTGCTTGGCCCATCGCAGTCGTCAGATTTAAGTGGGATGGAGAAAGTGAGAAGTGAAAGTATAAAGTGTGAAGTATGAAGTAAGAAATTAGAGGTGAGAAGAGATTTAATAAATGAGAAGTAAAAAGTGAGATAAGAGAAGTGAGAATTGAGATGTAAAATGTGAGAAGTGAGAAATAAGAAGAGGCAAATAAGTGAGAAGTAAATCGTCATAGGTGGGATTAGTCAGAAGTGAAAAGTATGAAATGAGAAGTGGGTAAGGAGTAAGGAATAAACACGGTGAACAGTGAGAAAAAAAATCTTCCTTCTCGCTTTTCATTCGTCCTGCTTTATTCATCTTTATTCTTGCTTCCTGTTTTACTTTAGTTTTTCTACTTCTTCCATCGTTTTTCTTTCTGTTTTTCACTTACTTTATTTTTGTTTCTTCCTTTTTCCGTCTTCCTTCTTCTTTTTCAACTCTTCTTTCTTTCTTCTTCATTTTTTTCTTCCTTTTTTTCTTTTTCCTTTTTTCTTTCTTTTCTCTTCTTGTTCTAACTTCGTCATTTTTCTTTTTGGCTTTTTCTGCATTCTTTTTTCGTTTTCATCTTTCTGCATTCTTCTAACTTACTTCGCCTTTTTTTTTACTTCCTATCACTCACTTCAAACTTCTTAAGTCTCGCTTCTCACTTCTTACATTTCGCTTTTTATTTGTCACTACTCACTTCTAACTCCTCCTCTCTCATATCCCACCTTTCACATATCACTTCTCACCTCTCATTTCTAACTTTTCACCTTTAGCTTCTCACTACTCGCTACTCACTTATCAATTTGATCTCATTTTTTTTTTCATCTCATTTCTCACTATTTGCATCTCGGTGTACCCCGGTGGCGAATCAAAATGTTAAAGAGCTCAATTATCGTAGAACTGATTCGACGGACTTTAGGAGTGGCTTATGGGTCTAGACCAGCGGTTCTCAACCTGGGGTACATGTACCCCTGGGGGTACCTTCACGGGCCCTAGGGAACCTCGGACAAAAATGCGTAATGGCGGACGTATTACATTTCCAATAAAATCTCATTGATAAAGTTTTGATAATTGTGTACATAATATGCCATGCGATCAATAAATCCCAATTGAATCCTGCCTTCCACAATCAGCACAACGTATGAAGGGCTGCGGAACAAAAGATCAAAGGAACAAAACGGCTCGGAAGGCTCCTTTTAAAAAAAAGCAAGTCGCATTCAAGAAGCTCAAAATCTTCCTTCCAATAGTCTCGGAAGCCTCCTTTCAAGAGGCTCGGAAGCCTCCTTTCAAGAGGCTCGGAAGCCTCCTTTCAAGAGGCTCGGAAGCCTCCTTTCAAGAGGCTTGGAAGCCTCCTTTCAAGAGGCCCGGAAGCCTCCTTTCAAGAGGCCTCAGCCTCCTTTCAAGAGGCCTGGAAGCCTCCTTTAAGAGGCTCAGCCTCCTTTCAAGAGGCTTGGAAGCCCTGCTTTCAAGAGGCTTGGAAGCCTCTGCTCAAGAGGCTCAGAAGACTCCTTTCAAGAGGCTCAGGCCTCCTTTCAAGAGGCTGGAAGCCTCCTTTCAAGAGGCCTGGAAGCCTCCTTTCAAGAGGCCTGGAAGCCCCCTTTCAAGAGGCTCAGAAGCCTCCTTTCAAGAGGCTCAGAAGCCTCCTTTCAAGAGGCCTCAGAAGCCTCCTTTCAAGAGGCTCAGGAGCCTCCTTTCAAGAGGCTCGAGAGCCTCCTTTGAAGAGGCTCAGAAGCCTCCTTTCAAGAGGCTCAGAAGCCTCCTTTCAAGAGGCTCTGGAAGCCTCCTTTCAAGAGGCCCAGCCTCCTTCAAGAGGCCTGGAAGCCTCCTTTCAAGAGGCTCAGAGCCTCCTCTCAAGAGGCTCGGAAGCCTCCTTTCAAGAGGCCTGGAAGCCTCCTTCAAGAGGCCTGGAAGCCTCCTTTCAAGAGGCCTGGAAGCCTCCTTTCAAGAGGCCTGGAAGCCTCCTTCAAGAGGCCTGGAAGCCTCCTTTCAAGAGGCCTCAGAAGCCTCCTTTCAAGAGGCTCTCAAGCCTCCTTTCAAGAGGCTCAGGCCTCCTTTCAAGAGGCCTCAAGCCTCCTTTCAAGAGGCCTCAGAAGCCTCCTTTCAAGAGGCCTCAGCCTCCTTCAAGAGGCTCTCAAGCCTCCTTTCAAGAGGCCTCAGCCTCCTTTCAAGAGGCCCGGAAGCCCCCTTTCAAGATGCTCGGAAGCCTCCTTTCAAGAGGCTCGGAAGCCTCCTTTCAAGAGGCCTCGAAGCCTCTTTCCAAGAGGTTTGGAAGGATCCTTTCAAGAGGATCGGAAGCCTACTTTCAAGAGGCTCGGAAGCCTTCTTTAAAGAGGCTCGGATGCCTCCTTACTCAAAAACCTCCTTTCAAGAGGCTCGGAAGCCTTCTTTCAAAATGCTCAAAAGCCTTCTTTCAACAGGCTCTGAAGCCTTTTTCCAAGAGGAACGAAAGGCTCCTTTCGAGAGGCTCGTAAGCCTGCTTTCAAGAGGCTCGGAAGTCTACTTTCAAATGGTTCGGAAGCCTTATTCCAAGAAGCCTGGCAGCCTCCTTTCAAGAGGCTCGGAAGCCTCGCTTCAATAAGCTCAGAATTCTTCTTTCAATAGGCTTGGAAGCATACTATCAAGAGGCTCAGAAGCGTTCTTTCAAGATGCAACGGAAGATTTTGTTTAAGTGGCTCGAAAACCGCCTTCAAGAGGATTGGAAGCCTCTCTACAAGAGGCTCAGAAGCCTCTTAAAAAGAGGCGCGGAAGCCTACTCTAAAGGGACTCAAAAGCTTAAAGGAGCTTCCCTTCAAAAAGCTCGGAGTCATGTTTTCAAGAGGGGGTACCTCAAATCATGCAAAAGTTCGAAGGGGTACCTCTCAAGAAAAAGGTTGAGAACCGCTGGTCTAGACTGGCGTTGTGTCTACGACTGTGTGGATGTCCATGTAATGGCTTCAAACTTCTTTGATATCATTCGCTCATGGCCAGGGTTTGCAGAAATCGCTCTCAATAGATAACGAACAACGATAAAAGAGAGGCAAAAACTGTTCCGAATCATAACAAACCATGATAACAAATTTATCAATCTTGTATACAAGTGCGAAAAAATAGAATCGGATAGGCAGCCCCCATAGAAAAATAGTGATTCTCGCTTTGTTTTCGCTCCTTTCGCGTTGGTTACTGCACAGGCAGGTGTGTAGAACAAGTTGAAATGCATCATCAGAGCCAGTGCTCCCCGCATTTGAAGCTTTCTAAAAGAAATGTATCATGGGGTATAGCATCCCGAATCAGTTATCTATTTGATGGCGTTCCAAGTGTTGGAATGTTGGCAAGATGGCAAGATGAAAGATGGCAAGTGCTGGAAACTGTCTCACATGTTTCCTGTATTTAAATCTGGTGACCGTAAGAACGTTAAAATTATCGTGGTATTACCAGCTTGCCAGTTGCTTCTAAGGTTTTTGAGATCATTGTTAGCGATCATGTCCTTCATGCTGCAAAACAACTCATTTCGACGGATCAACACGGCTTTTTTCCCGGTAGGTCAGTGCTCCACTAATTTACTGGAGTTCACGTGGATGTGATTTACACGTACCTCAGGGCGGCGTTTGACAAAATTGACCACAAGATACTGCTTCGTAAACTCTCTCGTCTGGGATTTTCAAACAGACTGGTGTCGTGATTTTCACCATATCTGTCTCCTCGCCATTTATCAGCACCTCTGGCGTCCCACAAGGAAGTAACTTGGGCCCGTTGTTAATCCTCATCTTTTTAAACGACGTTGCCACTTCGCTTGGCTTCAAGCGCAAGTTAATTTACGCCGATGATCTCAAGATCTATGTTATTGTTTGCAGTATTGTTGACTGTATAAGACTTCAATCGCTCACTTAACAACATTGCAAAATATCACTTGATGACTTTCCTTCTTCATTGGCATTACATCCCCCACTGGGACATTGCCACCTCGCAGCTTAGTGTTCAAATAGCACTTCCACGGTTATTAACTGCGAGGTTTCTAAGCCAAGTTACCATTTCTGCATTCGTATATCATGAGGCTAACACGATGATACTTCTATGCCCAAGGTAGTCGAGACAATTTCCAATCCGTAAATTGTCTAGACCGACACCGGGAATCGAACCCATCCACCCTCAGCATGGTCTTGCTTTGTAGCCGCGCATCTTATCGCACGGCTAAGGAGGGCCCCTATGACTTTCCACCGCTCCACAAATCCGATAAAATATGACTACCTCATCATGAATACTGTGCTTAACAGAGTGGACCAGGTGACGGATCTTTTTGTTGTCTTGGACTCAAGAATGTCCAAGGATTTCACGGATCCGCACTGTTTCAAAACACTTTATTGTGCTCTCGTTCGCCCAATTCTGGAAACGGCTTCTGTTGTTTGGATGCCGAACGATGTAACGTGAAACTTACGAATTGAGCGGGTACAGAAAAGGTTCTTACGGATAACCCTCAAATATCTACCGTTGTGTGAGGACTTCAGGAAGAATGCTAAGACAGCAATCTCTGCTGCAACCGATTTTTTTAAAGACAGGATCACCGTCTTTGACCAGAGGTCGCACAGACTGAACACTTAACATCTAGCATGAGGCAACGGACAGGACATTTTACACAACACTCAGTGGACCAGTGGAGAACTTTTGTTTTGCGAAAAGTTTTCTCCTTACCAGAACGGGAATCGAACCCACACTCCACGGCACATGCGTCTAGACGATTGGCGTCGCTAACCGCACGGCCACGAAGCCCACAATTTTCATCGCACTCTTTCCGGATTGGCATATTCATTAAGATTATTTTTGTCTGATGAATGAAATTTCAAATAAATAAAATAAAAATATCTCACTACTCACTCCTCACTTATTGTTTCTCACTTCTTACCCACTTCTCACTTTTACTACTTACTTCGAGCATCTCATTTTGCACTTCTCACTACTCAGTTTTCACTTTTCACTCACTTCGCTTCTCATTTCTTATTTCGTACTTCTCTTTTCTCACTTCACACACTTAATAAGGAAAGAATTTGAACTGTTCCACTAAATGGTGGTCGTCCAAAGGCATTCGGCCAGCATCTATACCATTGGGTTGAAAGCTTATTATATTATATAGAAATGTGAACTAGCGAAAAATACCCAGCTTTGCCCGGGTGTTTGTGTTTCAAATGTCATACATATAAGTACTGAACTATTTTGCAACACCGCCCTCTAGATCATTTCCCGTGGTATTGTTTTTTTCCTCAACAGCTGACGCAAAATTGTATTCTAATGATTTTTTACCTTCCCTCGTCTAATTCACCAACTTTTTGTGTATACAAACCTTGCTGATCCCAAAACGAATCAATTAAGGAATGAATCTTGCAAATCGGCCAACCCGTTCGCGAGGTAAATCGTCAGGAAGAAAATCTCAACTCATTTGTATTATATAGAATGACGTTTCGTCGAATGACATTTTGCCGAAAGGACATTGCATCGAAATTACATTTAGTCGAATGGACATTTGGTCAAAATTTAATTTTTGCGTTATCAGTGGCATGAAGATTTTTGTTGAAAATGAATTTTATTCTCAGCCAATTTTATGTAAGACTTCTGCAGACTTGGAATTCCACTCGTTAATAAGCTTCAAAACTTCAACAGTTGAATCAACGATGAAGGTCGCATCATTAAAAGTTGTGGTTGTGAAGAGGGTGAAACGTCAAATTTGAAACGGACCTGACCGCGTATGAAGAATGATTATGACACTCAAATAATCAATTCATTTACAGTGAATTGTGAATTGTGAAAAAAATACAGTGAATTAAAAAGTATCAATGAAAACAAAATGTGTATCTATTAATATAAATAAGCTTGCAACTGTTTGACAGATCGAAAGTAAAACCCGAGCTAGATCGGTCAGATTCGCCTAGTTATGAATAAGAAATAATTAAGTTGTATACTATTGGTGTAATATGTGCCAATTATTGGCCAAACACCCTTTCGTTCAAATTCCTAACGATTCGCTCTGCTGCAATTCACTTCCAACTGGATGCCCATGCCATTAGACCAAACGTCATTCGACTTAATGTAATTTGACGAAATGTCCCAAAGCTTACGGACTAATGGCTAAATAACCATAAATTCGGGTGGATGTACTTCATGAAAAATTCTTTAAAAAAAAACTCCAATTTTTACTTATTTTTTAAAGGTATACGAAAATGTAATGGTCTCAAAGGAAAATGAGCAGTAGTTTTATCAGACCTGGTCGACCACTTCTCAGATTTTGTTTTTTCACACATATATCAGGTTGCGATAAACTTGCTTAAAACTTGCTTAAAACATTATTTTTGGCTGTTTATAGGAAAGCCTACATTTGTCATAAGACGAGCTAGTACTTCTTCTTTTTATGTGACACAGCTTTATGTACCCGGATTTGCTTGGAATTAAAATATAAACTATGCAATCATAATGTCCAATGCTGAAGCTTACAATAGGACGAATCCACATACATAGGTTGATAGATTGATTGAAAGATAGATTGATACATAGATTACATTCGATGTGCCCACTGTGATCAGGTTTTGGACATGGTACCTGCACCGGCTTTGGCTTTGGGTCCTACTTAGTGGGCAACTTGACCGAATGCCTTTGGCTTTATTTTTCAACTAGCAGACCCGACGAACTTCGTTTCGCCTGAAATCGATTTGTACTCTGATTAGTTATAGAGCGATTCCAAGCAACAGCATCAAAATTTAAGAAAATGTTTAATTCATGATTTTCTATTGAGTTGAAACTTTGCACAGTTTTTCAATTTCATCTAAATCGTCATTTTTCGATATCAAATCTTCATATTGAGTCACGACTAACTTTTCAAAAGGGTGTATGTGAAAATGGTTCAAAAATATTTAAAAAGCTGCACAGCAAAAACGGAATGTTCGATTGTTATGATTTTTTCAGCAAAGTTAGACAACTAAATGGTGATTCTTAAGAAAATGTGCACAGTAAAAAAAAAATTTTTTTGCCTTTAAAAATATCATTTTGTCACAAAACTCAAATATCTCAAAACCCTATCTTTTTCGAACGTAATTTTTTAGGAAAACGGTCCATTATATTAGCTATCTACCATAAAAATTTGGTGATGGTAAACTAATAAACAAAAAAGTTATGACATTTCAAACATTTCACAATTTTCACATATAGTAAACAAAAAAATTTCCGTGTATTTTTTTTTCAAGAATCGCAGTTTGATGCTGATTTTATTGTTAAGGGCCTTGCGTGAGTTAAACAAGTTGTTTGTATGATATTCCATATTTATGTATTCATCGATATTATGTATATTATATGTATAAATATTATATGTATAAATAAATAAAAATGAATTAATATTATCCTAAGTATTAAATTAAATGTGGCAGTTACACAATGTTGTTATAGAAACTCTAAGAGTTTTGGGTTTGAATTTTGGTATGGGTTATGATATCATGAAAACAGTTTATTAATACTTATTTTTTATTTATTTTTATTCAAATGTTTTAAAATATCGAACACTTTTGAATTATTATCAGCACAGTTTGAGTATAGTTTTGCTTTAATTTTATTTTCCGACAATGGAATGAAACAGTGAAATTTTTGGGTTCCTTGGATCGTTTTCGCGTTATTAAATTGCTCGCTGAGCTCTGAAGCCTTTATTTCGTACTCTTCAGTAGTAGTAAAACAAAATGATAATTTGGTTAAATCTTTTCTTTTCTACGATTTGCCCAATCAAAAAGTTCTTTCGCAATTTTAATTGGATGCTCACGTTCTTTGGTTAAACTTGCTCTTGTGGCCATGCGCTTTATTGTTCCTCCAATAGCATCACAAGGACCTTTGCCATGTGATGTAGCAAAAAAAATGCCATTCTGCATCAATTCCGTACATTGATTTAAATTGACATAGGCTCGAAAAATTCTTACGATTTTTGTACTGCGACGCTGCTCCATCAGACATGAAATATATCTTTTTGACTTCTTTATGCTTATCAACGCGTAAAAAGTTAATCATTTTTTCAATGAACAAGTTTACGGATACTGAATCGTGTCTTAAATCTTCGGAAATTATAATAAAACTTAAGTGTTCAATTTGCGTACTTCCATTAAAATAAATAACGGATGGATGAATTGTAGCTTGTTGTACGTTCCAGATGGGACTGCACTTCATCTTGCAATACAAAGCTGTAATTTTCAGAAAAATCACAAATGACTAAAAATTCACCATTTTGTAATGTATTTTTCGTATTTTTTAAAAAGCTGGATTGTTCTGTTTTAATGAAATCGTGAGGGATTAAACTTTCTCATTTCAAGCAAAAATATGACACAAACTCATCTACAGGTTTTACAATAGTTTCTATGTCACACCTATCCGTGGTCACCCATTGCTCAAATGATAACTGATCAATATATTTTTCTTCAAACTCAGCGAATAAAGTATTTTCCAATGATGAAGAATCTGGACAATCCGAACAAGATCGTAGATAGCAATTTGATGTTGTATTTTCACACAAAGACTACCAGTTAACATTTTAATATCCTTTGTTAAATTGATTCTTTTCAAACTATGTAAAATAAAATTAATATTCTCATGGGTTGTGCACACACACACATTATGTGTTCCTGAATTGGAAAGAAGCTTACATTGCCTTGGCCGAAGGCTTGCAAATGAGGAAAAACCTATTTTAATATTATCGTGAATTTCCTTGAAGCGTGTGTACGCTTCTTTCAAAGTCGTCATCATTAATCGTTTTTGGATTGCTTGACGCTTTCCATCTTTTTACTGATACATAATCTTTTGACCAGGCATAGCTCGACTTACTTCATCAACTTCAAAATATTGAACTACTATTTCTTTTGTCTCATCTGTTAATGCAGTACTAGACCTAGTATTTTTGGTTGAAAGACAGTTATTCTTCAATTGTTTTGCCTCTTTTATTGTATTTCTATTGGTTTTGAACTCATCAATGGCATCCTGAATAGACCACGAACTTGGCAGCATCGACAAAATCAATAATTTTTCTTTCCTTGTCGTGGCTGCATTCGAGAACCTTTCCTTCATATTTATAATTACCTCATCGTAGTCTGTATTTTCCACATCATCAGGTCCTAATTTGAAGAGGTTTCTTCGTACAGCTTCGTTTATTTCACGGTATTTTTCTCCGGGTAATAAACGTAGTCCATCTTACTCCATTTAATCGGAGTCACTTTTATCCCAGCTATGCCCTCGTTAAAGCGTTCGATGTTGACCTTTTGGATACACTCATCTTCCGATTGATTTGTTGAAACAGATTTCGCTGATGGTACGGTGGCAAGGCTCTCAGCACTTACTTCTGGTAATTCCTCAGTTGTTGTCGATACATCTGGCAATTCCTCAGTTGCTGTCGTTTTCGAACTTCCTGCGCTCTGCTCAACCGATGATATACAGATTGCTCTTTTGTCAACGTTTAGACGGCAGGACGTGCAAATGCGTAAATTTGTATTCAATGTGGACATTGGAGCATAACCAGTCGCTTTCAGTTTATCTATGGTGCTTTCGGTGAGATTTCGTAACTCTTTTGAACACTTTTTCCATCAAACGGCCTACAACAGTTGAGAAAGCGGCTACTCATGTTGTTCGTAATATTTCAATAAACAAAATCACTTTTAAGTTTTTACTGACTAGTTTGGTGTCATTTGCTTGACTGAAGAAAAAATTACTATAAGATCTTTAACAACCTTAGTAGTAGTAATTTTTTGCTTTTTCGTGAGCATTGTCATGGTATGTACCTATCATGCATTTGTTGTTGTTGAAGATACCCGCTTCCTCCCGATCATAAAGTCTATTCTCTAAGAGGTATATTTTTTGCAGGTAAACTATAGACGTACACGTGTATATAAATCTTTGATTTTGCAGCTTTTGTCTTAAAAATAACATTTCTGATATATTCCTATCAACGTTATTATCAACAGGTTTCAACACTATTAAAAGAATTTTTCGCCAGTCACGTGCAATGAAAATTATGACACTATCAATACTTTTGATCACAACACTGGATCGTGTCTAAGTTTCTTATAGATGCTATGAATAATTAAATCAAAATATCATGAAAACAACTTGTTTAAATCACGTCCTTTAACAATAAAATCTGCATCAAACTGCAATTCTCGAAATAACTTACACAGAAAAAATTTTTTTTACTAAATGTGAAAATTGTGAAATGTTTGAAATGTCATAACTTTTTTGTTTATTAGTTTACCATCACCAAATTTTTATGGTCGATAGATAATATAATGGACCGTTTTACCTCAAAAAATTACGTTCGAAAAAAGCTAGGGTTTTGAGATATTTGAGTTTTGTGACAAAATGATATTTTTAAGGGCAAAAAAATTTTTTTACTGTGCACATTTTCTTAAGAATCACCATTTAGTTGTCTAACTTTGCTGAAAAAATCATAACAATCGAACATTCCGTTTTTGCTGTGCAGCTTTTTAAATATTTTTGAACCATTTTCACATACACCCTTTTGAAAAGTTAGTCGTGACTCAATATGAAGATTTGATATCGAAAAATGACGATTTAGATGAAATTGAAAAACTGTGCAGAGTTTCAAATATTTTCGAAATGGTCGCTCAGGATCGACTAACATGCCCCCGTGGAATGCCTCTATAGAGTTATGTCTAAATTTCTGTTTCATTTGTATGGGAGCCCCCCTTTCCATAGGAGGGAGGGGCCTCGAACCATCTTAAGAACCTTTCCCGGCCCCAAAAACCTCTGGATACACATTTTCACGCCGATCGGTTTAGTACTTTCCGAGTCTTTAAGGTTCAGACAGACAGAAATTCATTTTTATGTATATATAAAGATAAAGATAAAGATAAAGATAAAGATAAAGATAAAGATAAAGATAAAGATAAAGATAAAGATAAAGATAAAGATAAAGATAAAGATAAAGATAAAGATAAAGATAAAGATAAAGATAAAGATAAAGATAAAGATAAAGATAAAGATAAAGATAAAGATAAAGATAAAGATATAGATTATGATTATAAATGCAATTGCACTTCGCAATTTATTTTCCTTTAACCAACTTTCCTTCTGCATCATTCTCCTTTTTTTATTTTTTTCCCTCTCCGTTCTTTCTACTCCGTTTTCCTTTTCTTTCGTCTTCGTTCTTCTTTTTTATTGCTTCTGGATAGAGAACATTTGTAGCAAATTTGGTTGAAATCGGTCAAGGGGTTACGATGAATGATGATGATGATGATGGTCCCGCCACATACCCCTACAAAGGTTTGAGCTAGACGATTTATCTTTAAGATAATTAATTGAATTTGATATAATAACAATTTAATCAGATTTGCAAAAAAACAAAAATTTTATATATATTTTATAATTACATAACTTTCCATTACTATCCAGCAAAAAGGTAAATTTAAAAAAACTGTCGTTTTCATCTACAGATTCTCATAAGCACCGGTAGTGATACTTTGAGTTCATACTAAAATGCAAAACTTGTGATACCTCTCGCACAGACTTCAGAAGTTCCACCAAGAATCGCGTTTCATGTTTTTACAAGACCATTTAACACTCGTAAGCATCAATAAAATTAATAATCTAAGTCGTCAACAAAACTAAAACTTGTGTTACCGCTCCGTCGATATCAAAAGTTTCGTTATCAACCGCGGGAACAAAACTCTACCAAATAGCCAATTACTAATCCGAAGAATCATTCGAACTTCGAACAGTCGGAAATGCGCAAGTCTGTACATAATCTACCTAACCTACATAACCTACCTCCACACCATGCCCGTTTTCTCGGTGATCCTTCCTTAATCGATGCCTTCAAAATAGAGAATATTTGCACCAAATTTGGTTGAAATCGTTACTACAAACATTTAATCAAAATGATGTACTACTTGTCTCCGAAAGGCTCATATTGAATAGGGGAGAACGGTCCAAAATGCACCCCTGGGGCAAAATGGCCTCACTCATAAAATCACTCATATAATCTGTTGTAGTACATTTATGAACGAATATTACCATTAGGGGAAGGTGGGTAGACTTTATCCCCGGGGAGACTTGATCACCCCCTGTTTTTTCGAGAACTAAAGTAGTTTTGTTCTAGCGTATTTTTTAGTATAGATCCTCTAGACAAATGGCCTTTATGTGATGAGTTATTTTTTGGATTGACAACCTTATTTATTCTGCAGGGCGGTTTGTATATTTTGACCTTCCTAAAGATTTTTTTATTGGCCAAGCAAAATTTGAACAACTTTTCATAACAATGACCAAATACTTTCGTTTTTTCACAGCACAAAGCCATAAATATGCTTAATGATCTGCACTGATGAAAATGTCAACACTCCATCAAAGTTTTAGGATATTTGGATTTGAAGTTATTACCTCAATATGGGGACACTTGATCCCCCATTAGTCATCCATATAAAAATTTGGCGAAAAAATTCAAAAAATATAAATCTGTTCTCAGGCTTCTAATATTTTGTAAATTTGACAGATTTGATGAAGGGTTGTCAGGAAAAATTATTTATTGCCTAGATGTCATAGAATGGGGATCAAGTCTCCCCAAATTTTAAAATTGCTTGTGCTGTCGAATTCTACAACAAAAATACTTCATGTATAACCACAGCAATTCGAAAATCCCACGTATTTTGAAGGAAAAATATTTAAAAAAAACTGAGGGCACCTTTCTAATTTTATCAAAGCAAGTTCCTGGGGAGGGATCAATTTCTCCCGAATATTTGAAAAGTTGATTTTTGAAATAAAAAGTCGATTGTGTATCAATAACAACAATAATTTAAGGACTGTCATACATCAGTAAAGTTCAATACTATATTTCTTAGAGAATCTGTGTGGAAATCGCGTATGTTTATTTATTTTTGGCTGTGATACATAGGAAATCAGAAAAGGGATCAAGTCTACCCAGTCTCCCTACAATTCATAATTATTTATCCATCATTAAGCTCCATTGGAAAACTTTAGCAAAATCCCTCCATATTTACTCAAATTTAACGATTTGCTATTCTTCCACCACATCCGTAAGATTTGTAGTTCAATCCATTAACAAACAACCATGCGTTCACATGCAATTGAGTCATTTTAAACCACCATTCGGGCGTTTTGCCCCAGGCCTATTTTTAAAACATTGTTTAAATGCCATAGAAAGTCATGAAAACCTTATTGTTTTGAATAGGAGATCATTGTGAAATGTAGCTGGGTTTGTAAGTTTTGACCCTATACGTTGAAATGGTTGGGTATTTTTGTTTATATGGGCGAAAACATCGAAAAAGCTCAAGGGGTGAATTTTGGACCGTTCTCCTCTATAAGCTACAAAATCCAAAAAATATTTTCCCGTGAGATGTCGGAAATTCGTATGGCTGTATCGGCCATTAAATTTCTATTGAATTCGCGCCATGCCTCAGATCATTATCAGCCTCTTCACCATCACTGTTGTTGCCGCTTATCGTTGGACTTAGGCACAGTCATTAAACTTCAAACAGCACGTGCCAACGAACGTCGCTGTATGTCGATCTTTTATCGATGATCGATTCGGATAGATAATTTAGCAATTTTGCACCAAATTTGGCAGTAGTTTGCTCACTTTGTGTTTGAGGTGGGTACCGAAACGACAAGCAATTATATATCTCAATTCATTTTTTGCTACTGGCGGCGAGATGCATTAACAGCATTATTTCGAACCGTTTGGTTTGTGTCAGCATCGGAGAAATGCCGCACTTACTGACCACATACCTACTTCTAATGTAGATGAAAATTTCCGAATGGGTTATTACATATTTCGCGCACAATACACAACGTGAGTATTATTTGAGAAAAAATACAAAAAAAATAGATTATTTGTTTTAATTCCATATAAAAGAATCTTGATTGAAGGTCATTAAGTTGATCACAACTGTTGAGAGAATAGTAGAAAGATCATTTTTTTGTAAATGAATTTTATTTTGACTTAATCATTTTGATTTATCACTTTTTAGGTGAAACTATTCTAAATCTTAACGAATCAAGAGGCTTATTTTGTTTGTTGCCCATGAGCCATTGAACATGGTTCGCTGTAGACACGGACATTGTTCGTTCATAAAGTAGGTATTTATGGATTGTCGGTATTTTTCGACGGTTTAATTGGCTCAGATTGGAACAGGGCGGAATACCCTGGAGGTACAAAGCAGCAATGTTCGGAATGTAGTCGTCGCCGACGGACGGTTCAAAGTCGTTGATGCTTGCGTCGCCGTTGAACTTAATCGTTTGTGCTCAATAATTAGGCTGCAACTTTGTTGAACATTACGTACATAAGCTACTAATATGGTTTCTCTAGACAGTACGACTGGACTGCGACGACTGGTACGTGAGATTATGCTTTCAAATGAAAATTGAATGATTCAAGTACTAACAGTAAGCAGCAAGTTGTGAAACGGTTCATAAACTAGTTTTCGGATGTTGAATGCTGTGTTAGATCGCATCGCAGTTAATGTTGCTGCCTGCGGTAGCGAGAAGGTGAACATATTCAATCTTCCATTCACGAGTAGATATGCATTTGCTCTTATAGAAAATAATTTGTTAGTTCTTGTTTCTTGTTCTCAGTTACCATAAGACCACCAGTTAGTACCACCACTTTCTAACTTCACAGATATGTACGTATTTCGACCCCAAAAGTAAGATCATATTACTGTTCATGTCAAAATGCTTACCTGTAAAGTGATAAAATAAAATGATAGAATTAAATGGAATAGTACTAACTCGGCTTATTACAAATGAATCGTTCTTATGGATGGCAAGTGAACGGATTTCAATTTGTATTCAAGTCAAGCCATTTGCTCATTCCGTTCGCCTTGTCTAAAATATTAGATTATTGTAGTTCCAAAAAATTGTGAAAAAATGTGTGTCTTGCGATCGCGTAACGGCTGGTACAAATACCTACTTGAAAAAAAAGTCTTTACTTCTGTGATGATCCATTCGAACTGCTCTTGTCGACACCTGAATGAAAATAAATCCACATCTTCACCTCCCTCTTGAGCCCCAGCAGCCCTCTTGAGCCCCAGCAGTGAATGCCATCGATTGATCGAAAACAAACGCCAAGTTGGAAAACCCGGAAAGTGTATCACTGTGTCATGTCTCGTATCGTGTCCAACTGACTGCTACTGCGAGTCCAATTGGCGCTGAATTGCCCATTGCACACCAGCCTGTGTGGAGGCCTCTATAATTAAAACCGGGCCCTAGGGTTTCGCCACCCAATCATGGTAACCTGTTTGTGTCCGCAATCGCATTGCTATCGTTGTGTTGATAGCGCCATCCATTGCGTTACTTTGTTGCATTGTGGTCAATTCGAACTCATTGACCGAAGATGAACTTCAGTTGTTTTCAAACCTCTTTGCAGATGGGACGGAATATAAATATACGGAAACGATTACGGCAATACGCCCTCTAGAATGTGTAAACTAGGTTCTTCTGGCATGAGTTCGAACACTGCAGTGCGTCTCTTGTAAACAGTTCCGAAACTAAATTCAAAGTCGATTTCAACGGTTACCGTGAAATAGGTTTACAGCCAATAATCTGCCAACAGTAAATTCCCGTCAGGTATATTTATTTAGTCGAGAGCCCCCTACGGAGGAATAACAATAAAACTGAATCCCATTGAGATAAGATTAACACGCGTGGACAAAATCCCTACCGAATCACAACAACCAAAAACACCTAACACTAATCAAACCTCGTGCATTTTTGCCTCTTTTTCCCGTTTCAGTTCGATTCCTACACGCGGTCCCTCCAGATAGACCCCTGCGGGGGTAACTTTCGGTTGGTGGTGGACGGCCAGCTCCCCCTGCGGCAGTGTCTCCACCCGGAAGCCGGTGCCAAAGATATTCAGCTACCCGCGTACTACTGGCGATTTGGCGACCTGCGCAAGGAGTATGCACGCTGCAAGGCCGGCGATCTGGCTCGGGCCCTGGTGCCGGTGGCCGACAGTGCCAAGCTGCACACGATGCCCCGGGTGCCGGCAGTGCTCGCCTCGGTGGCCGAAATTATGCAAGGTGAGTGATGTGCGAATGGGTTTGGCGGGGTGGGATGGGTCATCCTCGCAGTATTTAGATGAGGGCAAAAGTCTTACGTTTCGAAGACGTTTTATGAGGACAGCAAAATAAAATTTGCATGAAGGATTAGAATTTTTCATTAAAAATAATAGAAAATTAACTATAAAGTAATGAGGGTAGAAGCAATTAATCTATATAAAATTTCCCTGAATAATGCAAAAAATCCATAAACATCGAAGAATTTTAACTAGAGACAAAGACATATATGTTCTTTAAAAAGTGAAAATTGCAATTATAAAAAAAGAATTTTCAATGAAAACAATACAAAATTTCTATAAATAAATCAATATTAGGGGAAGAGGTTCAGTTATGAGCACCTTTTTTGTTTTTTTTTGTTCATAACTTTGGCCCTAGTTGTTATGTCGACATTTTTTGTATTTGTTATTGTTATGACGACATTTGTACATTTGGAATACTAGCGAATAAATTAGCTTGATTTCGTAGATTTCGAACATTTTATGGACTACTAGGGTATCTGTTCCATTATTAATAACATGCTCCTATATCAATAACGTTCGAAAAACAGGCAATTTAGGCATAATTTGTGTCGTGTTTTGTTGTTTTCCGGCGTGCTTACTGCTGGAAAAATTCACAAAAATGAGAAATAAAACAATTAGTGCACCAATTCTTTGTTTTCGAATGGTGTTGATTTGGGTACATGGTATGAATTCAAGGAGCAGTTCCCCTAGTTGATCGTACCCGACCTTGCTCGGGTTGTATTTTTTGCATTCTAACAACTGTCAATTGGTAAGTTCAATGCAGCATTGCATTTTTTGTGCGATCCTATTGGGTTTTCTCCCAACTCGCCCTACTTTTGTATTTCTAAAATTTTCGGTCCCTCCGTTATGAGTTGTATTGCCTCAAAGGAAATGCAAACTCATTTTTGTATATAGAGATTTCGCAACTTTGACAGTTTTGGACTTTTCAATTTTGAAATTCGGTTGGCGCATGGAAATGGAGTAGAATTCATGCAATCACCCAGATCTGAGAATATTAGCCATGACGATCTAAAATAATTCAGACTATTCTAGCTAGCAGTGATAATGACTTTATCGCGAATTTTGGAAATAATGAAAACTGTCATATGAGAAAGAAAAGAGCACTTTAGGTAGTTGAGTTTCATTGTATTCATTGATTTACATTTAGGGTGGCTGTGCCAGTAATAGTGGTGTACCAGTAATAGTAGAAACACGATTTTTGATGGATTTTGTTCATTTTGAATTTTACAAATTACTTCATAGCATAGCGCTTCATTAAAAAGGTGAACGTGTGCGAAAAAGTTTACAAATTTTAAGTTATCATTTTTCCTTAATTTTTTGGCTCCTCTGCACCAATAATAGTGAAGCGTTTCTATAATAGTGAATCCCATTAGAAACCAATGGGATCCACTATTATAGAAACCAAACAGAAGCTGGCTAGTACCACTATTACTTATCCATGTATCAGTTATTGGAGGAAGCGATTTTGATAAGAAAACAATATTATGAAGGATCAACAATATTTTTCCTGAAAAGTAGAGAAGAACAGCTTTCTGCCAATATATTAACATCACAGGAAACGTATTCCTGTCAATTGTTATGAATTAACCCTTAAAGGCGCAAGGCGATTTTTTTAGAAATCGTCGGAAATATTTTTACCGTAAATAACCATGGAAATCATGAACAATAAACGTATTTTCGGTTTGTTGTTTTAAAACAACATTGCGCATTTAAGGGTTAAACAATCTGGACCAGTCACTAATACCAATATTACCGGTACACCGACCCTATTGCATTCATTTATGTACACCACTGTCAAAAAATCAAGGGAACGAACCGATGGTTTTTTTAAATAAATTCAGAAGACAATGCCCGATTGGATAAATTTTTAATAATAAACATAACCATATCTAATCCTCTGTCGAATGCAACTTATTGCGCGTTAATCAGCCAATGCTTAGTATCAAAATGTGTGTATACAATAGTTATACATGTCTAAAACCAGAGAAAAAAATGATAAACTTCATTATTTCAATCAATTACTATGTCAAAATACAGTAATATCCCGATTTTATCGCCCCCTGGAGAATTTTGAAATGATAAAATAGGAAATGTGACAAAATCGAAATTTTTTTCAGTTTTTTAATTTGTTTTGCAATTATGAATCAGTTTATAACTTGGAAAGGAAAAATGCGTAATTTCTTCTCGAAAAGGTTTACAAAACTCTTGACAATAAACCTTCATAATAAACCACGAAAATAACAGAATCGGATAGGCTGCCCCTACAGAAAAATGGTGATTCTCGCTTTGTTTTCGCTCCTTTCGTGTTGGTTACTGCACAAATGTGTAGAACAAGATGAAATGCATCAGCATCATCAGAGCCAATGCTTCCCGAATTTGGAGCTTTCTAAAAGAAATTTATCATGGGGTAGCATCCCGGATCAGTTCTCTATCATGACAGATTGCGATAAAAGTTTCTCTTACTTCTTACGTAATATGTGTACGGCCCCTTACTTTTTTGTTTTTTTTTCATTTGCGCCTGCGCCGGGAATTGGACCCTGCCGGTAATACCATCGCATCGGTAACGCTATGAATATTTTTTTAAATTTTAATCTTATGAATGCTGTTGAGCAGATTTGTCAACTTTTCAAGATCGGAGCATCATTTTTTCATACATGCTCTCTAATGCATGGCGTCACACTACTTCTATACTGTCGTTATTGGAAAAAACGAACAGTGGGTAATGTCTGTGACATAACCGCTAAGTGGACGTAGGACTTGACTTGACCATGCCTTTAAGATACATAATATGTCCAAATTTCTCACATCAACTATTTTGGATAAATAATCGGCGTTGCATACCATTCCTTGGCAAAATCTTCTCATCAAACCGACACAGAAATCAAATCTACCTCGAACAAGAAACATAAAAAAAAAAATTCAGGAAGTATCTGTCCGGTCACGAAATATTAGCCTCGACAGTGGCAACCTTCCCACTGAAGGACTGCCTGAAATAAACCACAAGTTGGCTCAGCAGGGGATGTAGACTGTATCTCAGCCCTTCCACTGAAGAGACTTCTAATCCGTGCGATAGCGACTAAAGGAGAACATTATTTTTAACTCTTAGAGCCTTGAAAAAGGCTATTTGCTTCGGCTAAGTGCAAAAAGTAAAAAAACGATCTTTTCAAATAACCGCGATTTTCTAGTGATGGTATAAAAAAGACTGAGCGAGCGAATGCACTTTTCTTTTATACCTTATTTTGAATCTTCTCTCTCTTGGTGGGCCAATCTGCTAGTGTCTTGTATCCCGCTTCTTTTTCAGCCAATCATCATCAACGCGTTCGAGAAGGGCTTCTTCTTTTTTACGCTTGTTGCTCGCTGCTGGCGTCTATTTCCTAACGGGACTTTTCGCTAGATACAGGCCAATAAGCCGGGCAAGCGAGCTTAGAATTGCAGTTCAGGTGGGAAGTTTTGACGCTATTTATGAAAATCACGCATAAAATTTTATTTCTAGAATATTGGATTTGGCACCCAAGTACAATTTCTATCCCGAAGGGTATTGAAAGCATTGATATTGATCTCTATTATTGGCTCTCTGAAGAACCGTTTGTTTTCTGGACATACATGCTGCATCATGTGGCTTTTCTTCAGCCTGTCTCGGCTCAGCACCGATGCCGGCCGGTCTCGGCTCGACTCTGCTGCTGCTGCCGGTATCTGCTCAGCATTGCTGCTTTTCGGGTCTGTAGGGTGGACTGCTGATGTACTGGCTAGGTTTCGGCTGATGATGGTCGCTTCGATGGTGTCCAGCCGAAAAAGCGGTCGGTGCAGACTTCATTCCCTGCTAAAAGGTGTGAGTGCTGTTCAATCGATGATGCGGTTGCTTCGCTTGTCCCGTTCAGAATGAAAGGAAAAAAAACGCGTTGCGCTATTTTATGGCTTCTCGGCAGACCCCGCGGCTGCTCATTCGCTGGTGTCTGCACCAATCAGAACGTGGTAATGGAATGATGCAAGAATTATGCGGTACCCATATTTATAGGTTCCCTTGATCTCAATGTTTTTCATTGAAAACAGTTTCATGCCTATTGAAACAAGTTTTTCGGGTCTTATCAAGCATGGACATGGAAGGCATACTTGACATCTGTCGATTGAGGGGCTTACCGCAGAAATTCGTCCACTGAGACGTACGCTATTAACGTTTAAAATCTTTCAACACAGCGTAACGCGGTCGATTTGAATATTTTGAAATGACACCCGGTATAGTAAAGAGAGACGTAATGGAACGTACACACGGTCAAGCAGTTTGACCAACATTGACTCCACCTCTCGTTTATTCAAACATCCATCAAGTTTTACCAACAGCGGCACGAACAATCAATTTATTCGACCAACAATATCACACACGAACGACCGAAGCGCCAACTTGAGCACCAACAATCAAAAAATATATGGGAGTTTGTGCAACTTCACTACAAATGCTCAAACATGTTCGGCGAACCTTGACTCCACCCCCGGTAACTCAAACCAAAATCAAACCGTTTTAATTTTTTCCAACCGGGTCGCCAACTGTCAAATGGTTGGTCGAACAACTTCACACACGTTCAAACAAAGCAGCAAGTCCTACGTCAAAAAATCAAATCCTTACTATTGAGAGCCTGAATGACAAACAATACAGGCTCTGGAAACGACATTTCTGCTTCATGGCGGTTTCATAATAGCTCATGACATAAATCATTTGATTCATTAAGCTGAGCCTGTATAATCAATACCATTCCGCAACACTAGTTTTAGTCCACTCGTGAAGGAAATTATTGCATGCTTCGACATCTTGATGCGATTTGGGACCTCGGGGTGACGCTTAGCTCCATAATTGGTCCAGTTATTAATTACTGGTCCAAGTCCAACGGCAGATTTCGATGTAGGCATACAAGGCCTCTTGAGTCTGAACTTAACCGACCTAATGCGTCCAGATTTAGCGCTCTGGATATATACAGGGAGAAACATCAATCGTTATAAAAGATACTAAGAAAAAGCAGCGGGAAGATTTTTTTTCACAATCGGCAGCTGAACTGTGGAAAAAAGACGGAAAAAAGGGCTCTTCCCTAGCACTATTTCGGACCCTCCCCTCCGGAAGTCTCCGATGCACTGAGGGGCGATTCAAATATGATGTCCACTACTTTTTGAGATTTTTAGACCCTCCTTCTATCATGCTTTTTTGTATACCTAGTATATGTGCTGTCACAAAATCTTAGACCTCTTCCCCCCTTGATCGCCTTGTACAGAAGCAGCTACAAATCCTCAGGTTCAAACGTAATAGTGTACCGCTCTGACTCAAATTCCGAACACTCGCTTTCAAATGGCTTTATTCGTGTAATTCTCTCCATATGATCCTGAATTCATTTGTAATCTTGATCATCAGAATAGAAAACCGATGGAATTTTTCAGTTTTAGGGTGCCAAAACGCCAGTGTTCGAAATATAAGTCATGTTCGGGATTTGAGCCAAAAAGGTACCTATTGCTGAAGAAATGTTCGCCATCTGTAAGATCGCGGTTTCTGGACTTGATAAATGGAACCTGACGCGACCGTCCCACTAAGGGGAATTCTCATACAAATGGGTAGTCAAACATATTTTTCCAATAAATACTGTTTCTATGCAACATGTTATGTGAAGGAACAATTAAGAACTTTTTTTTAACCATTTAAGGCCATCGTTTTCACCTCAAAACAATTTACTCGCGAATATTTTTTGTTTTTCAATTTTTGTCTTTCTTGTACAACAAAGTTGTACCGTGAGGCTATCATTCCACTTCGGGAACGAACTTTTTATAGAAGCCTCGGATAGTAATATAACAATTGACTTAGCTTGATGTTCTGAGAAAATGACTGTCTGTCCGTGTGTATGTGTGTGCACAAAAGCTAAGAAAAATATTAGACAACTTTTCATATAGTAATCCTTAACCGAATTTCTCTTAACAAGTTTTATTCGACAGGGGACAAAGCCTAGTTAATCACTATTTATTTGATGACGATCGACCGTTGCGTTTAAAAGTTACAAAGAAAATGGTACATTGAACCATATTAGCACCATATAAGGTCTTGGCTAAATGCCTTCTTGTAATAATGATGTCCATTTTCCAATCATTACGAGGTATAGATAATATAAACCAAAATTCCCAAGAAAACTTTGATTGAAGCTTTCTCGTAAAAGTGCAAATATGCGCTAGCAAATAATTCAGTATTAGGCGATACTACCCCCAACGAAAACAAATCTGACAATTATTGTATAAAATCTTTTTATACAGCTTTTCATACAGATATTGTATGATACAAATCAGTAAGATTTCAATACAACGAATGTATTAAAAACTTCCGAAATTGAATATTAAAAATTATTATACGGTTTCATGGCATGGCATACATGAGGCATGTCTAAAATAGGTTCATTTTTCAACCGAACATATTTTAGACATATCTTCTTTAAAGTTCTAGATCTCTTAAATTTTTGTTTTATCAATTATTTGTTTCTCTAATATCATACCATTCATAAATTACTCATACACGCAAAAAAATATTGCAGCCGAAACTACCATTCCGAGGGTTATTTAAGAATATGCACCGACGATTTTCAGCAGCTAATAAAACCCGTTTGATTTTACCATGCGCGCAGTAAAAATCAACTGTGGCCCATGCGGAATGTTGTCACATGAACTGAAACAGTGGTAAATTTCTCTGAAACCATGGTAAAATTTACTGAAATTTCATGGTAGTTTTAAAAACAGAGCGTAGTCTACAAAATAGTAGTTTTTACTACGGAATTTGTTTCTGTGTACCGGATTTATAAAATACCGTTTATTGATATAAGCCCTGCCAAAATGTTTATTAAACCAACATGTAACTGTTTTCATTATTTCCATACAAGAATAGAATCCATGACAAGAACCAATCTTTGCTAGAGCTCTCCGTCCGTGATGCTTGCCCATGCAACAGAATTCCGCGTTCTACGAATATGTTTCGTTTGGAACAAGAATGTGCAAGCAGCAAGGAAGAACCGGGCTACTACTATCCCCACTACTATCAATGACGCAAATGGAACAGATCTGGCAAACTACATAAAAAATATAACAGGGAAGGATTCAATAATTACAATACCCTTACCTGGTAGATATTGCTCTAAGCTTTTAAGTGCTTATAAAAACGTCTTTAAGGATGAAAATGCCGAAAATGCTGGAGATCACTAATTTAATCTAATAGTAACATAACTTTGCAAGCAATACAAAATTATTCGAGTGGTCCAAAATATGTTCAATAGGTGGTCCAAAATTAAATCTAAAATATCTTCAGAATTTATGATAGTTTGGTTCTTTCGGTGGAATTTACAACATTTTTATCCTACCTAGCATTCACCACTTTTTAGTTGCATAGGGAATTGATCAAGCATTATTACAATGTCAAACTTTTGTTCGAAAAATTGTTAAAAAAGTGGTCCAAAATACCTTCCTTACCCTATATTCTCGTACACTTTTCCATCTCGTCGTAGTGTTGAAGTTAGTTGTAAGCGCGGCAGCCTAGCGTTTGTTTAATCGAAAATGGCGTTAAAAATTAATATAAAATGGAAGTGATACAGAATGTCGTTAGAGAATATGTACGGAAAGGACGGTTTCGGAAAAGCCGAGGCGTCTTCTCATACATTGAATTTGGTCCAAAACTGCAGAACGGCTTCCCACTTCACCAGATGTAAATGAAATTTGAAAATTCAAATATATCTCTATTAGTTCTATTTAGTATTATATTATTTGCAGTGTTACTTATGCCTAGGGTGGCCATATGGAATTTTCACAAAGGAGGACATTTTACCAAAATCATGACAAAAAGGAGGACATTCTGTTGAAGAGGCATTCCACGGGGGCATGTCAGTCGATCCTGAGCGACCATTTCGAAAATATTTG